>NW_027476887.1:0-124338 GCF_051020955.1 Megalopta genalis | reverse complement strand
TAAATCATGTGTTTCGCTTGGATTTGAAGGTAACCTTCTACATCGCATTGATTTGAAGCTATATCATGTGTTTTGCATGGACTTGATGCTAACTCCTTTGTTACCCCTGCATTTGAAACTATATCAGTCATATCGCAAGTGTCTGTTGCTAAATCGTTTGTTTCGCCTGCATTTGAAGCTACACCACTTATATCACGAGTATCTGATGCTAAATCATTTGTTTCGCATGGATTTGAAGCTAAACCATGTGTTTCGCTTGAATTTGAATCTAAGCCGTGTGTTTCGCATGAATTTGAACCTAAATCTTGTCCGTCGCATGCATTTGAAACTTAATCATGTGTTTTGCATGGATTTGAAGCTAACACGTTTGTTTCGCCTGCATTTGAAGCTATATCACTTATATCGCAAGTATCTGAACCTAAATCATTTGTTTCGCATGGATTTGATGCTAAACCTTCTACATCGCATTGATTTGCAGCTAAATCATGTGTTTGGCTTGGACATGAAGCTAACTCGTTTGTTTCTCCTGCATTTCAATCTATATCACTTATATCGCAAGTATCTGAAGCTAAATCATATGTTTAGCATGGATTTGAAGCTAATCCTACTACATCGCAAGTACCTGATGCTAAATCATTTGTTTCGCATGGTTTTGAAGCTAAACCTTCTACATCGCATTGAGTTGCAGCTAAATCATGTGTTTCGCATGGATTTGAAGCTAACTCGTTGGTTTCGCCTGCATTTGAATCTATATCATTTATATTGCAAGTATTTGAAGCTAAAACATTTGGGTCGCATGGATTTTGAACCTAACTCGTTTGATTCGTCTGCATTTGAAGCTATATCACTTATATGCCAAGTGTATGGCATATAACCTTCTACATCGTATTGATTTGAAGCTAAATCATGTGGTTCGCGTGGATTTGAAGCAAAAACCTTCTACATCGCATGGATTTGAAGCTTACTCGTCTGATTCGTCTGCATTTGAAGCTATATCACATATATCGCAAGTATCTGAAGCTAAATCATTGGTTTCGCATGGATTAGAAGTTAAACCTTCTACATCGGATTGATTTGCTGCTAAATCATGTGTTTCGCTTGGAATTGCAGCTAACTCGTTTGTTAGCCCTGCATTTGAAGCTATCTCGCTTATATCGCATGTATCTGATGCTAAATCAGTTGTGTCGCATGGATTTGAAGCTAAACCTACTACATCGCTTTGATTTGAAGCTAAATCATGTGTTTCGCTTGGATTTGAAGCTAAACCTTCTACATTGCATTGATTTGAATCTAAATCATGTGTTTCGCTTGGATTTGAGGCTAAACCTTCTACATCGCATTGATTTGAAGCTAAATCATGTGTTTCGCTTGGATTTGAAGCTAACTCGTTTGTTTCCCCTGCATTTGAAGTTATATTACTTATAACGCAAGTATCTGATGCTCAATCATTTGTTTCGCATGGATTTGAAGCTAAACCTTCTACATCGCATTGATTTGCAGCTAAATCATGTGTTTCGCATGGATTTAAATCTAACTCGTTAGTTTCGCCTGCATTTGAAGCTATATCAATATATCGCAAGTATCTGAACCTAAATCATTTGTTTCGCATGGATTTGAAGCTAAGCCTTCTACTTCGTATCGATTTGAAGCTAAATGATATGTATCGCATGGATTTTGAACCTACCCCGTTTGATTCGTCTGCATTTGCAGATATATTACTTATACCCCAAGTGTTTGGAGTTAAATCATTTGTTTCGCATTGATTTGAAGCTAAACCTTCAACATCGCATTGATTTGCAGCTAAATCATGTGTTTCGCAAGGATTTGAATCTATCTCGTTAGTTTCGCCTGCATTTGAGGCTATGTCAATATATCGCAAGTATCTGAACCTAAATCATTTGTTTCGCATGGATTTGAAGCTAAGCCTTCTACTTCGTATCGATTTGAAGCTAAATGATATGTATCGCAAGGATTTTGAACCTACCCCGTTTGATTCGTCTGCATTTGCAGCTATATTACTTATACCACAAGTGTTTGAAGCTAAATCATGTGTTTCGCTTGGATTTGAAGCTAAACCTTCTACATCGCATTGATTTGAAGCTAAATCATCTTTTTCGCATGGATTTGAAGCTAACTCGTTTGTTTGTCCTGCATTTGAAGCTATCTCGCTTATATCGCATGTATCTGATGCTAAATCAGTTGTGTCGCATGGATTTGAAGCTAAACCTACTACATCGCTTTGATTTGAAGCTAAATCATGTGTTTCGCTTGGATTTGAAGCTAAACCTTCTACATTGCATTGATTTGAAGCTAAATCATGTGTTTCGCTTGGATTTGAGGCTAAACCTTCTACATCGCATTGATTTGAAGCTAAATCATGTGTTTCGCTTGGATTTGAAGCTAACTCGTTTGTTTCCCCTGCATTTGAAGTTATATTACTTATAACGCAAGTATCTGATGCTCAATCATTTGTTTCGCATGGATTTGAAGCTAAACCTTCTACATCGCATTGATTTGCAGCTAAATCATGTGTTTCGCATGGATTTAAATCTAACTCGTTAGTTTCGCCTGCATTTGAAGCTATATCAATATATCGCAAGTATCTGAACCTAAATCATTTGTTTCGCATGGATTTGAAGCTAAGCCTTCTACTTCGTATCGATTTGAAGCTAAATGATATGTATCGCATGGATTTTGAACCTACCCCGTTTGATTCGTCTGCATTTGCAGATATATTACTTATACCCCAAGTGTTTGGAGTTAAATCATTTGTTTCGCATTGATTTGAAGCTAAACCTTCAACATCGCATTGATTTGCAGCTAAATCATGTGTTTCGCAAGGATTTGAATCTATCTCGTTAGTTTCGCCTGCATTTGAGGCTATGTCAATATATCGCAAGTATCTGAACCTAAATCATTTGTTTCGCATGGATTTGAAGCTAAGCCTTCTACTTCGTATCGATTTGAAGCTAAATGATATGTATCGCAAGGATTTTGAACCTACCCCGTTTGAGTCGTCTGCATTTCCAGCTATATTACTTATACCACAAGTGTTTGAAGCTAAATCATGTGTTTCGCTTGGATTTGAAGCTAAACCTTCTACATCGCATTGATTTGAAGCTAAATCATCTTTTTCGCATGGATTTGAAGCTAACTCGTTTGTTTGTCCTGCATTTGAAGCTATCTCGCTTATATCGCATGTATCTGATGCTAAATCAGTTGTGTCGCATGGATTTGAAGCTAAACCTACTACATCGCTTTGATTTGAAGCTAAATCATGTGTTTCGCTTGGATTTGAAGCTAAACCTTCTACATTGCATTGATTTGAAGCTAAATCATGTGTTTCGCTTGGATTTGAGGCTAAACCTTCTACATCGCATTGATTTGAAGCTAAATCATGTGTTTCGCTTGGATTTGAAGCTAACTCGTTTGTTTCCCCTGCATTTGAAGTTATATTACTTATAACGCAAGTATCTGATGCTAAATCAGTTGTGTCGCATGGATTTGAAGCTAAACCTTCTACATCGCATTGATTTGCAGCTAAATCATGTGTTTCGCTTGGATTTGAAGCTAAACCTTCTACATTGCATTGATTTGAAGCTAAATCATGTGTTTCGCTTGGATTTGAGGCTAAACCGTCTACATCGCATTGATTTGAATCTAAATCATGTGTTTCGCTTGGATTTGAAGCTAACTCGTTTGTTTCCCCTGCATTTGTAGCTATATCACTTATAACGCAAGTATCTGATGCTCAATCATTTGTTTCGCATTGATTTGAAGCTAAACCTTCAACATCGCATTGATTTGAAGCTAAATCATCTTTTTCGCATGGATTTGAAGCTAACTCGTTTGTTTGTCCTGCATTTGATGCTATCTCGCTTATATCGCACGTATCTAAACATAAATCATTTGTTTTGGATGGATTTGAAGCTAAACCTTCAACATCGCATTGATTTACAGCTAAATCATGTGTTTCGCAAGGATTTCAATCTAACTCGTTAGTTTCGCCTGCATTTGAGGCTATATCAATATATCGCAAGTATCTGAACCTAAATCATTTGTTTCGCATCGATTTGAAGCTAAGCCTTCTACTTCGTATCGATTTGAAGCTAAATGATATGTATCGCATGGATTTTGAACCTACCCCGTTTGATTCGTCTGCATTTGCAGCTATATCACTTATATCCCAAGTGTTTGAAGCTAAATCATTTGTTTCGCATGGATTTGAAGATAAACCTTCTACATCGCATTGATTTGAAGCTAAATCATGTGTTTCGCTTGGATTTGAAGGTATACCTTCAACATAGTATTGGTTTCAAGCTTAATCACGTGTTTTGCATGGATTTGAAGCTAACTCGTTTGTTTCCCCTGCATTTGAAGCTATATCACTTATAACGCAAGTATCTGATGCTCAATCATTTGTTTCGCATGGATTTGAAGCTAAGCCTTCTACTTCGTATCGATTTGAAGCTAATTGATATGTATCGCATGGATTTTGAACCTACCCCGTTTGATTCGTCTGCATTTGCAGCTATATTTCTTATACCCCAAGTGTTTGAAGCTAAATCATGTGTTTCGCTTGGATTTGAAGCTAAACCTTCTACATCGCATTGATTTGAAGCTAAATCATCTTTTTCGCATGGATTTGAAGCTAACTCGTTTGTTTATCCTGCATTTGAAGCTATCTCGCTTATATCGCAAGTATCTAAACATAAATCATTTGTTTCGGACGGATTTGATGCTAAACCTTCAACATCGCATTGATTTGCAGCTAAATCATGTGTTTCGCAAGGATTTGAATCTAACTCGTTAGTTTCGCCTGCATTTGAGGCTATATCAATATATCGCAAGTATCTGAACCTAAATCATTTGTTTCGCATCGATTTGAAGCTAAGCCTTCTACTTCGTATCGATTTGAAGCTAAATGATATGTATCGAATGGATTTTGAACCTACCCCGTTTGATTCGTCTGCATTTGCAGCTATATCACTTATATCCCAAGTGTTTAAAGCTAAATCATTTGTTTCGCATGGATTTGAAGCTAAACCTTCAACATCGCATTGATTTACAGCTAAATCATGTGTTTCGCAAGGATTTGAATCTAACTCGTTAGTTTCGCCTGCATTTGAGGCTATGTCAATATATCGCAAGTATCTGAACCTAAATCATTTGTTTCGCATGGATTTGAAGCTAAGCCTTCTACTTCGTATCGATTTGAAGCTAAATGATATGTATCGCATGGATTTTGAACCTACCCCGTTTGATTCGTCTGCATTTGCAGCTATATTACTTATACCACAAGTGTTTGAAGCTAAATCATGTGTTTCGCTTGGATTTGAAGCTAAACCTTCTACATCGCATTGATTTGAAGCTAACTCATCTTTTTCGCATGGATTTGAAGCTAACTCGTTTGTTTGTCCTGCATTTGAAGCTATCTCGCTTATATCGCATGTATCTGATGCTAAATCAGTTGTGTCGCATGGATTTGAAGCTAAACCTACTACATCGCATTGATTTGAAGCTAAATCATGTGTTTCGCTTGGATTTGAGGCTAAACCTTCTACATCGCATTGATTTGAATCTAAATCATGTGTTTCGCTTGGATTTGAAGCTAACTCGTTTGTTTCCCCTGCATTTGAAGCTATATCACTTATAACGCAAGTATCTGATGCTCAATCATTTGTTTCGCATGGATTTGAAGCTAAACCTTCTACATCGCATTGATTTGAAGCTAAATCATCTTTTTCGCATGGATTTGAAGCTAACTCGTTTGTTTGTCCTGCATTTGATGCTATCTCGCTTATATCGCACGTATCTAAACATAAATCATTTGTTTTGGATGGATTTGAAGCTAAACCTTCAACATCGCATTGATTTACAGCTAAATCATGTGTTTCGCAAGGATTTGAATCTAACTCGTTAGTTTCGCCTGCATTTGAGGCTATATCAATATATCGCAAGTATCTGAACCTAAATCATTTGTTTCGCATCGATTTGAAGCTAAGCCTTCTACTTCGTATCGATTTGAAGCTAAATGATATGTATCGCATGGATTTTGAACCTACCCCGTTTGATTCGTCTGCATTTGCAGCTATATCACTTATATCCCAAGTGTTTGAAGCTAAATCATTTGTTTCGCATGGATTTGAAGATAAACCTTCTACATCGCATTGATTTGAAGCTAAATCATGTGTTTCGCTTGGATTTGAAGGTATACCTTCTACATAGTATTGGTTTCAAGCTTAATCACGTGTTTTGCCTGGATTTGAAGCTAACTCGTTTGTTTCCCCTGCATTTGAAGCTATATCACTTATAACGCAAGTATCTGATGCTCAATCATTTGTTTCGCATGGATTTGAAGCTAAGCCTTCTACTTCGTATCGATTTGAAGCTAAATGATATGTATCGCATGGATTTTGAACCTACCCCGTTTGATTCGTCTGCATTTGCAGCTATATTACTTATACCCCAAGTGTTTGAAGCTAAATCATGTGTTTCGCTTGGATTTGAAGCTAAACCTTCTACATCGCATTGATTTGAAGCTAAATCATCTTTTTCGCATGGATTTGAAGCTAACTCGTTTGTTTATCCTGCATTTGAAGCTATCTCGCTAATATCGCAAGTATCTAAACATAAATCATTTGTTTCGGACGGATTTGATGCTAAACCTTCAACATCGCATTGATTTGCAGCTAAATCATGTGTTTCGCAAGGATTTGAATCTAACTCGTTAGTTTCGCCTGCATTTGAGGCTATATCAATATATCGCAAGTATCTGAACCTAAATCATTTGTTTCGCATCGATTTGAAGCTAAGCCTTCTACTTCGTATCGATTTGAAGCTAAATGATATGTATCGAATGGATTTTGAACCTACCCCGTTTGATTCGTCTGCATTTGCAGCTATATCACTTATATCCCAAGTGTTTGAAGCTAAATCATTTGTTTCGCATGGATTTGAAGCTAAACCTTCTACATCGCATTAATTTGAAGCTAAATCATGTGTTTCGCTTGGATTTGAAGCTAACTCGTTTGTTTCCCCTGCATTTGAAGCTATATCATTTATAACGCAAGAATCTGATGCTCAATCATTTGTTTCGCATGGATTTGAAGCTAAACCTTCTACATCGCATTGATTTGCAGCTAAATCATGTGTTTCGCATGGATTTGAAGCTAACTCGTTTGTTCCGCGTGCATTTGAAGCTATATCACTCATATCCCAAGTGTTTGCAGGTAAATCATTTGTTTCGCATGGATATGAAGCTAAACCTTCTACATCGCATTGATTTGAAGCTAAATCATGTGTCTGGCTTGGATTTGATGCTAAACCATCTACATCGCATTGATTTGAAGCTAATTCATGTGTTTCGCATGGATTTGAAGCTAACTCGTTTGTTTCGCCTGCATTTGTAGCTATATCACTTATATCGCAAGTACTTGAAGCTAAATCATTTGTTCCGCAAGGATCTGTAGCTAAGACTTCTAATTCGCATTGATTTGAAGCTAAAACATGTGTTTCGCATGGATTAGAAGCTAAGGCTTATACTTCGGATCTATTTGAAGCTAAATGTTGTGTATCGCATGGATTTTGTAGGTAACTCGATTGATTCGTCAGCATTTGAAGCTATATCACTTATAACGCAAGTATCTGATGCTCAATCATTTGTTTCGCATGGATTTGAAGCTAAGCCTTCTACTTCGTATCGATTTGAAGCTAAATGATATGTATCGCATGGATTTTGAACCTACCCCGTTTGATTCGTCTGCATTTGCAGCTATATTACTTATACCCCAAGTGTTTGAAGCTAAATCATGTGTTTCGCTTGGATTTGAAGCTAACTCGTTTGTTTCCCCTGCATTTGAAGTTATATTACTTATAACGCAAGTATCTGATGCTCAATCATTTGTTTCGCATGGATTTGAAGCTAAACCTTCTACATCGCATTGATTTGCAGCTAAATCATGTGTTTCGCATGCATTTAAATCTAACTCGTTAGTTTCGCCTGTATTTGAAGCTATATCAATATATCGCAAGTATCTGAACCTAAATCATTTGTTTCGCATGGATTTGAAGCTAAGCCTTCTACTTCGTATCGATTTGAAGCTAAATGATATGTATCGCATGGATTTTGAACCTACCCCGTTTGATTCGTCTGCATTTGCAGATATATTACTTATACCCCAAGTGTTTGGAGTTAAATCATTTGTTTCGCATTGATTTGAAGCTAAACCTTCAACATCGCATTGATTTGCAGCTAAATCATGTGTTTCGCAAGGATTTGAATCTAACTCGTTAGTTTCGCCTGCATTTGAGGCTATGTCAATATATCGCAAGTATCTGAACCTAAATCATTTGTTTCGCATGGATTTGAAGCTAAGCCTTCTACTTCGTATCGATTTGAAGCTAAATGATATGTATCGCATGGATTTTGAACCTACCCCGTTTGATTCGTCTGCATTTGCAGCTATATTACTTATACCACAAGTGTTTGAAGCTAAATCATGTGTTTCGCTTGGATTTGAAACTAAACCTTCTACATCGCATTGATTTGAAGCTAAATCATCTTTTTCGCATGGATTTGAAGCTAACTCGTTTGTTTGTCCTGCATTTGAAGCTATCTCGCTTATATCGTATGTATCTGATGCTAAATCAGTTGTGTCGCATGGATTTGAAGCTAAACCTACTACATCGCATTGATTTGAAGCTAAATCATGTGTTTCGCTTGGATTTGAAGCTAAACCTTCTACATTGCATTGATTTGAAGCTAAATCATGTGTTTCGCTTGGATTTGAGGCTAAACCTTCTACATCGCATTGATTTGAAGCTAAATCATGTGTTTCGCTTGGATTTGAAGCTAACTCGTTTGTTTCCCCTGCATTTGAAGCTATATCACTTATAACGCAAGTATCTGATGCTCAATCATTTGTTTCGCATGGATTTGAAGCTAAACCTTCTACATCGCATTGATTTGCAGCTAAATCATGTGTTTCGCATGGATTTAAATCTAAATCGTTAGTTTCGCCTGCATTTGAAGCTATATCAATATATCGCAAGTATCTGAACCTAAATCATTTGTTTCGCATGGATTTGAAGCTAAGCCTTCTTCTTCGTATCGATTTGAAGCTAAATGATATGTATCGCATGGATTTTGAACCTACCCCGTTTGATCCGTCTGCATTTGCAGCTATATCACTTATATCCCAAGTGTTTGAAGCTAAATCATTTGTTTCGCATGGATTTGAAGCTAAACCTTCTACATCGCATTGATTTGAATCTAAATCATGTGTTTCGCTTGTATTTGAAGGTATACTTTCTACATAGTATTGGTTTCAAGCTTAATCATGTGTTTTGCATGGATTTGAAGCTAACTCGTTTGTTTCCCCTGCATTTGAAGCTATATCACTTATAACGCAAGTATCTGATGCTCAATCATTTGTTTCGCATGGATTTGAAGCTAAGCCTTCTTCTTCGTATCGATTTGAAGCTAAATGATATGTATCGCATGGATTTTGAACATACCCCGTTTGATTCGTCTGCATTTGCAGCTATATTACTTATACCCCAAGTGTTTGAAGCTAAATCATGTGTTTCGCTTGGATTTGAAGCTAAACCTTCTACATCGCATTGATTTGAAGCTAAATCATCTTTTTCGCATGGATTTGAAGCTAACTCGTTTGTTTGTCCTGCATTTGAAGCTATCTCGCTTATATCGCACGTATCTAAACATAAATCATTTGTTTTGGATGGATTTGAAGCTAAACTTTCAACATCGCATTGATTTACAGCTAAATCATGTGTTTCGCAAGGATTTGAATCTAACTCGTTAGTTTCGCCTGCATTTGAGGCTATATCAATATATCGCAAGTATCTGAACCTAAATCATTTGTTTCGCATCGATTTGAAGCTAAGCCTTCTACTTCGTATCGATTTGAAGCTAAATGATATGTATCGCATGGATTTTGAACCTAACCCGTTTGATTCGTCTGCATTTGCAGCTATATCACTTATATCCCAAGTGTTTGAAGCTAAATCATTTGTTTCGCATGGATTTGAAGCTAAACCTTCTACATCGCATTGATTTGAAGCTAAATCATGTGTTTCGCTTGGATTTGAAGGTATACCTTCTACATAGTAATGGTTTCAAGCTTAATCATGTGTTTTGCATGGATTTGAAGCTAACTCGTTTGTTTCCCCTGCATTTGAAGCTATATCACTTATAACGCAAGTATCTGATGCTCAATCATTTGTTTCGCATGGATTTGAAGCTAAGCCGTCTACTTCGTATCGATTTGAAGCTAAATGATATGTATCGCATGGATTTTGATCCTACCCCGTTCGATTCGTCTGCATTTGCAGCTATATTACTTATACCCCAAGTGTTTGAAGCTAAATCATGTGTTTCGCTTGGATTTGAAGCTAAACCTTCTACATCGCTTTGATTTGAAGCTAAATCATCTTTTTCGCATGGATTAGAAGCAAACTCGTTTGTTTGTCCTGCATTTGAAGCTATATCGCTTATATCCCAAATGTTTGAAGCTAATTCGTTTGTATCGCCTGCATTAGAAGCTATATCACTTATATCGCATGTATTTGAAGTTTAATCATTTGTTTTGCTTGGATTTAAAGCCAACACGTTTGTTTCGCCTGCATTTATAGCTACACCATTCATATCGCAGGTATCTGAACCTAAACCATATGTTTCGCATGGATTTGAAACTAAAACTTCTACATAGCATTGATTTGAAGCTTAATCATGTGTTTTGTTTGGATATAAAGCTAACTCGTTTGTTTCCCCTGCATTTGAAGCTATATCACTTATAACGCAAGTATCTGATGCTCAATCATTTGTTTCGCATGGATTTGAAGCTAAACCTTCTACATCGCATTGATTTGCGGCTAAATCATGTGTTTCGCATGGCTTTGAAGCTAACTCGTTTGTTCCGCGTGCATTTGAAGCTATATCACTCATATCCCAAGTGTTTGGAGGTAAATCATTTGTTTCGCATGGATTTGAAGCTAAACCTTCTACATCGCATTGATTTAAAGCTAAATCATGTGTTTCGCTTGGATTTGAAGCTAACTCGTTTGTTTCCCCTGCATTTGAAGCTATATCACTTACAACGCAAGTATCTGATGCTCAATCATTTGTTTCGCATGGATTTGAAGCTAAGCCTTCTACTTCGTATCGATTTGAAGCTAAATGATATGTATCGCATGGATTTTGAAACTACCCCGTTTGATTCGTCTGCATTTGCAGCTATATTACTTATACCCCAAGTGTTTGAAGCTAAATCATGTGTTTCGCTTGGATTTGAAGCTAAACCTTCTACATCGCATTTATTTGAAGCTAAATCATCTTTTTCGCATGGATTTGAAGCTAACTCGTTTGTTTGTCCTGCATTTGAAGCTATCTCGCTTATATCGCATGTATTTGATGCTAAATCAGTTGTGTCGCATGGATTTGAAGCTAAACCTACTACATCGCATTGATTTGAAGCTAAATCATGTGTTTCGCTTGGATTTGAAGCTAAACCTTCTACATTGCATTGATTTGAAGCTAAATCATGTGTTTCGCTTGGATTTGAGGCTAAACCTTCTACATCGCATTGATTTGAAGCTAAATCATGTGTTTCGCTTGGATTTGAAGCTAACTCGTTTGTTTCCCCTGCATTTGAAGTTATATTACTTATAACGCAAGTATCTGATGCTCAATCATTTGTTTCGCATGGATTTGCAGCTAAACCTTCTACATCGCATTGATTTGCAGCTAAATCATGTGTTTCGCATGGATTTAAATCTAACTCGTTAGTTTCGCCTGCATTTGAAGCTATATCAATATATCGCAAGTATCTGAACCTAAATCATTTGTTTCGCATCGATTTGAAGCTAAGCTTTCTACTTCGTATCGATTTGAAGCTAAATGATATGGATCGCATGGATTTTGAACCTACCACGTTTGATTCGTCTGCATTTGCAGCTATATCACTTATATCCCAAGTGTTTGAAGCTAAATCATTTGTTTCGCATGGATTTGAAGCTGAACCTTCTACATCGCAATGATTCGAAACTAAATCATGTGTTTTGCTTGGATTTGAAGCTAACTCGTTTGTTTCCCCTGCATTTGAAGCTATATCGCTTATAACGCAAGTATCTGATGCTCAATCATTTGTTTCGCATGGATTTGAAGCTAAACCTTCTACATCGCATTGATTTGCAGCTAAATCATGTGTTTCGCATGGATTTGAAGCTAACTCGTTTGTTCCGCGTGCATTTGAAGCTATATCACTCATATCCCAAGTGTTTGGAGGTAAATCATTTGTTTCGCATGGATTTGAAGCTAAACCTTCTACATCGCATTGATTTGAAGCTAAATCATGTGTCTCGCTTGGATTTGATGCTAAACTATCTACATCGCATTGATTAGAAGCTAAATCATGTGTTTCGCTTGGATTTGAAGCTAACTCGTTTCTTTCGCCTGCATTTGTAGCTATATCACTTATATCGCAAGTACTTGAAGCTAAATCATTTGTTCCGCATGGATTTGAAGCGAAGCCTTCTACTTCATTTCTATTTGAAGCTAACTCGTTTGTTTCGTCTGCATTTGAAGCTATATCACTTATATCGCAATTATTTGAAGAAAAATCATGTGTTTTGCATGGATTTGAAGCTAACTCGTTTGATTCGTCTGCATTTGAAGCTATATCACTTATATCCCAAGTGTTTGAATCTAAATCATTTGTTTCGCATGGATTTGAAGCTAAACCTTCTACATCGCATTGATTTGCAGCTAAATCATGTGTTTCGCTTGGACATGAAGCTAACTCGTTTGTTTCTCCTGCATTTCAATCTATATCACTTATATCGTAAGTATCTGAAGCTAAATCATATGTTCAGCATGGATTTGAAGCTAATCCTACTACATCGCAAGTACCTGATGCTAAATCAATTGTTTCGCATGGTTTTGAAGCTAAACCTTCTACATCGCATTGAGTTGCAGCTAAATCATGTGTTTCGCATGGATTTGAAGCTAACTCGTTCGTTTCGCCTGCATTTGATGCTCTATCACTTATATCGCAAGTGTTTGGAGCTAAATCATTTGTTTCGCATGGATTTGAAGCTAAACCTTCTACATCGCATTGATTTGTTTCTAAATCTTGTGTATCGCTACGATATGAAGCTATCTCGTTTGATTAGTCTACATTTGAAGCTACATCACTGATATCGCAAGTATCTGAAGCTAGATCGTTTGTTTCTCCTGCATTTGAATCTATATCACTTATATCGCAAGCATCTGAAGCTAAATCAAATGTTTAGCATGGATTTGAAGCGAATCCTTCTACATCGCATGTATCTGATGCTAAATCATTTGCTTCGCATGGTTTTGAAGCTAAACCTTCTACATCGCATTGATTTGCAGCTAAATCATGTGTTTCGCAAGGATTTGAAGCTAAACCTTCTACATCGCATTGATTTGCTGATAAATCATGTGTTTCGCATGGATTTGAAGCTAACTCGATTGATTCGTCTGCATTTGAATCTATATCACTGATATCCCAAGTGTTTGAAGCTAAATCATGTGTTTCGCATGGAGTTGAAGCTAAACCTTCTACATCGCATTGATTAGCTGCTAAATCGTGTGTTTCGCATGGATTTGAAGATAACTCGTTAATTTCGCCTGCATTTGAAGCTATATCACTGACATCGCAAATATCCGAACCTAAATCACTTGTTTCGCATGGATTTGAAGCTAAGCCTTCTACTTCGCATGGATTTAAAGCTAAATCATGTGTTTCGCATGGATTTAAAGCTAAATCATTTGTTTCGCATGGATTTGAAGCTAACTCGTTCGTTTCGCCTGCATTTGATGCTATATCACTTATATCGCAAGTATCTGAAGCTAAATCATTTGTTTCGCATGGATTTGAAGCTAAACCTTCTACATCGTATTGATATGAAGCTAAATCATTTGTTTTACATGGATTTGAAGCTAAGCCTTCTATTTCGCATTGATTTGAAGATAAATTATGTGTTTCGGATGGATTTGAAGCTAACTCGTCCGTTTTGCCTGCATTTGAAGCTGTATCACTTATATTGCAAGTATCTGAGTCTAAATCATTTGTGTTGCATGGATTTGAATCTAAACCTTCCACATAACATTGATTTGAATCTAAATCATCTGATTCGTATGGAGTTGAAGCTAGCTCGTTTGTTACGTCTGCATTTGAAGCTAAATAACATATATCGCAAGTATCTGAATCTAAATCATTTGTTTCGCATGGTTTTCATGCTAAACCTTCTACATCGCATTAATTTGAAACTAATTCATGTGTTTCTATCTTCATATCAATGCGATGTAGAAGGTTTAGCTTCAAATCCATGCGAAAAAAATGATTTAGCATCAGATACTTGCGATATAAGTGAGATAGCTACAAATGCAGGGGTAACAAACGAGTTAGCTTCAAATCCATGCGAAACACATGATTTAGCTGCAAATCCAAGCGATGTAGAAGGTTTAGATCCATGCGAAACAAATGATTTACCTTCAAACACTTGGGATATAAGTCATATAGCTTCAAATGCAGACGAACCAAACGAGTTAGTTTAAAAATCCAAGCGATACATATGATTTAGCTTCAAATCAATGCGAGGTAGAAGGCTTAACTTCAAATCCATAAGAAACAAATGATTTAGGTTCAGATACATGCGATATAAGTGATATATCTTCATATGCAGACGAAACAAACCAGTTAGCTTCAATTCCATGCGAAACAAATGATTTAGCTTCAAACATTTGGTATATAAGTGATATAGCTTCAGATGAGAACGAAACAAACGAGTCCGCTTCAAATCAATGCCAAAGTAGAAGCTTTAGCTTTAAATCCATGCGAAACAAATGATTTAGAATATGATACTTGCGACATAAGGGTTATAGTTTCAAATTCAGGGGATACAAACGAGTTAGATTCAAATCCATGCGAAACACATGGTTTAGCTTCAAATAAATGCGATGTAGAAGGATTAGCTTCCAATCCATGCGAAGCAAATGATTGAGCTGCAAACAGTTGGGATATAAGTGATATATCTTCAAATGCAGACGAATCAAACGAGCTAGCTTCAAAATCCATGCG
The DNA here is from genome assembly GCF_051020955.1 of Megalopta genalis. NCBI lineage: Eukaryota > Metazoa > Arthropoda > Insecta > Hymenoptera > Halictidae > Megalopta > Megalopta genalis. The sequence continues at coordinate 109,210 of NW_027476887.1, read as the reverse complement.
AAACACATCATTTAGCTTCACACCAATGCGACGTAGAAGGCTCAGCTTCAAATCCATGCGAAACACATGATTTAGAAGCAAATCAATGCGTTGTAGAAGGTTCAGCTTCAAATCCACGCGATACAAAATATTGAGCTTCAAACACTTGGGATATAGGTAATATAGCTTCAATTGCATGCGCAACAAACGAGTTAGCTTCAAATCCATGCGAAACACATGATTTTGCTTCAAATCAATTCGAAGTAGAAGGATTAGCATTAATTCATGCGAAACAAATGGTTTAGCTACAAATACTTGTGATATACGTTTTTAGATTCAACTGCATGCGCAACAAACGAATTAGCTTCAAATCCCTGCGAAACACATGATTTAGCAGCAAATCAATTCGATGTAGAAGGTTTAGCTTCAAATCCATGCGAAACAAATGATTAAGCATCAAATCAATGCTATGTGGAAGGTTTAGCTTCAAATCAATGCGGTGTAGAATGGTTAGCTTCAAATCCATGCGAAGTAAATGATTTAGCATCAGAAACTTGAGATATAAGTGATATAGATTCAACTGCAGATGAAACAAACGAATTAGCTTCAAATCCATGCGAAACACATGATTTAACAGCAAATCAATGCGTTGTAGACGGTTTAGATCTAAATCCATGCGAAACGAATGATTTAGCTTCAGATACTTGCGATATAAGTGATATACCTCCAAATGCAGACGAAACAAACGAGTTAGCTGCAAATCCATGCGAAACAAATGATTTAGCTTCAAACACTTGGGATATAAGTGATATAGCTTCAAATGCTGACGAATCAAAGGTGTTAGCTTCAAAATGCATACGATACACACGATTTAGCTTCAAATCGATGCGAAGTTGAAGGCTTGGCTTCAAATCCATGCGGAACAAATGATTTATCATCAGATAATTGCGTTATAAGCGATATACGTTCAAATGCAGACGAAACAATCGAGCTAGCTTCAACTCCATGCGACACACATGATTAAGCTTCAAATCAATACGATGAAGAAGGCCCAGCTTCAAATCCATGCGGAACAAATGATTTAGCTCCAAATACTTGCGATATAAGTAATATAGATTCAACTGCAGGCCAAACAAACGAGTTAGCTTCAAATCCATGCGAAACAAATGATTTAGCTTCAAATACTTGGGATAAAAGTGATATAGCTTCAAATGCAGACGAAACAAACGAGTTAGCTACAAATCCATGCGAAACAAATGATTTAGCTTGAAACACATGGGATATAAGTGATATAGCTTCAAATACAGACGAATCAAAGGAGTTAGCTTCAAAATGCATGCGATACACATGATTTAGCTTCAAATCAATGCGAATTGGAAGGCTTAGCTTCAAATCTATGCGGAAAGAATGATTTATCATCAGATAATTGCGTTATAAGCGATATACGTTCAAATGCAGACGAAACAAACGAGCTAGCATCAACTCCATGCGACACGCATGATTAAGCTTCAAATCAATACGATGTAGAAGGCTCAGCTTCAAATCCATGCGGAACAAATGATTTAGCTCCAAATACTTGCGATATATGTAATATAGATTCAACTGCAGGCCAAACAAACGAGTTAGCTTCAAATCCATGCGACACACATGATTAAGCTTCAAATCAATGCCATGTAGAAGGCTCAGCTTCAAATCCATGCGGAATAAATGATTTAGCTCCAAATACTTGCGATATAAGTGATATAGATTCAACTGCAGGCTAAACGAACGAGTTAGCTGCAAATCCATGCGAAACACATGATTTAGCTTCAAATCTATGCGATGTAGAAGGTTTAGCTTCAAATCCATGCGACACAAATGATTTAGTTTCAGATACTTGCGATATAAGTGATATACCTCCAAATGCAGACGAAACAAACGAGTTAGCTGCAAATCCATGCGAAACAAATGATTTAGCTTCAAACACTTGGGATATAAGTGATATAGCTTCAAATGCAGACGAAACAAATGATTTAGCTTCAGATACTTACGATATAAATGATATAGCATCAAATGCAGGCTAAACGAACAAGTTAGCTACAAATCCATGCGAAACACATGATTTAGCTTCAAATCTATGCGATGTAGATGGTTTAGTTTCAAATCCATGCGACGCAAATGATTTAGTTTCAGATACTTGCGATATAAGTGATACACCTCCAAATGCAGACGAAACAAACGAGATAGCTTCAAATCCATGCGAAACAAATGATTTAGCTTCAAACACATGGGATATAAGTGATATAGCTTCAAATGCTGACGAATCAAAGGAGTTAGCTTCAAAATGCATGCGATACACATGATTTAGCTTCAAATCGATGCAATGTAGAAGGCTCAGCATCAAATCCATGCGGAATAAATGATTTAGCTCCAAATACTTGCGATATAAGTGATATAGATTCAACTGCAGGCTAAACGAACGAGTTAGCTGCAAATCCATGCGAAACACATGATTTAGCTTCAAATCTATGCGATGTAGAAGGTTTAGCTTCAAATCCATGCGACACAAATGATTTAGCTTCAGATACTAGCGATATATGTGATATTGCTTCAAGTGCAGACGAAACAAACGAGTTAGCTTCAAATCCATGCGAAACGAATGATTTAGCTTCAAACACTTGGGATATAAGTGATATAGCTTCAAATCCGTGCGAAACAAATGATTTAGCTTCAGATACTTACGATATAAATGATATAGCATCAAATGCAGGCTAAACGAACAAGTTAGCTACAAATCCATGCGAAACACATGATTTAGCTTCAAATCTATGCGATGTAGATGGTTTAGCTTCAAATCCATGCGACGCAAATGATTTAGTTTCAGATACTTGCGATATAAGTGATACACCTCCAAATGCAGACGTAACAAACGAGATAGCTTCAAATCCATGCGAAACAAATGATTTAGCTTCAAACACTTGGGATATAAGTGATATAGCTTCAAATGGAGACGAATCAAAGGAGTTAGCTTCAAAATGCATGCGATACACATTATTTAGCCTCAAATCAATGCGAAGTAGAAGGCTTAGCTTTAAATCCAAGCGGAACAAATGATTTATCTTGAGACAATTGCGTTATAAGCGATATACGTTCAAATGCAGACGAAACAAACGAACTAGCTTCAACTCCATGCGACACGCATGATTAAGCTTCAAATCAATGCGATGTATAAGGCTCAGCTTCAAATCCATGCGGAACAAATGATTTAGCTCCAAATACTTGCGATATAAGTGATATAGATTCAACTGCAGGCCAAACAAACGAATTAGCTTCAAATCCATGCGAAACACATGATTAAACTGAAAATCAATGCGATGTAGAAGGTTTAGCTTCAAAGCCATGCCAAACAAGTGATTTAGCTTCAGATACTTGCGATATAAGTGATATAGCATCAAATGCAGGCGAAACGAACGAGTTAGCTGCAAATCCATGCGAAACACATGATATAGCTGCAAATCAAAGCGATGTTGAAGGTTTAGCTTCAAATCCATGCGAAACAAATGATTTAGCTTCAGATACTTGCGATATAAGTGATATACCTCCAAATGCAGACGAAACAAACGAGTTAGCTTCAAATCCATGCGAAACAAATGATTTAGCTTCAAATACTTGGGATATAAGTGATATAGCTTCAAATGCAGACGAAACAAACGAGTTAGCTTCAAATCCATGCGAAACACATGATTAAAATGAAAATCAATGCGATGTAGAAGGTTTAGCTTCAAAGCCATGCGACACAAATGATTTAGTTTCAGATACTTGCGATATAAGTGATATACCTCCAAAGCAGACGAAACAAACGAGTTAGCTTCAAACCCATCCGAAACACATGATTAAACTGAAAATAAATGCGATGTAGAAGGTTTAGCTTCAAATCCGTGCGAAACAAATGATTTAGCTTTAGATACTTACGATATAAGTGATATAGCATCAAATGCAGGCTAAACGAACGAGTTAGCTGCAAATCCATGCGAAACACATGATATAGCTGCAAATCAAAGCGATGTTGAAGGTTTAGCTTCAAATCCATGCGAAACAAATGATTTAGTTTCAGATACTTGCGATATAAGCGATACACCTCCAAATGCAGACGAAACAAACGAGATAGCTTCAAATCCATGCGGAACACATGATTTAGCTTAAAAATCATGCGATTTAGATGGTTTAGCTTCAAATCCATGCGAAACAAATGATAGAGCTGCAAACACTTGGGATATGGGTGATACAGCTTCAGCTGCATGCGAAACAATCGAGTTAGCTTTAAGTCCATGCGATGTAGAAGGTTTAGCTTCAAATCCATGCGAAACAAATGATTTAGCTTCAAATACTAGGGATATAAGTGATATAGCTTCAAATTCAGACGAAACAAACAAGTTAGCTTCAAACCCATCCGAAATACATGATTAAACTGAAAATAAATGCGATGTAGAAGGTTTAGCTTCAAATCCGTGCGAAACAAATGATTTAGCTTCAGATACTTACGATATAAGTGATATAGCATCAAATGCAGGCTAAACGAACGAGTTAGCTGCAAATCCATGCGAAACACATGATATAGCTGCAAATCAAAGCGATGTTGAAGGTTTAGCTTCAAATCCATGCGAAACAAATGATTTAGCTTCAGATACTTGCGATATAAGTGATATACCTCCAAATGCAGACGAAACAAACGAGTTAGCTTCAAATCCATGCGAAACAAATGATTTAGCTTCAAATACTTGGGATATAAGTGATATAGCTTCAAATGCAGACGAAACAAACGAGTTAGCTTCAAATCCATGCGAAACACATGATTAAAATGAAAATCAATGCGATGTAGAAGGTTTAGCTTCAAAGCCATGCGACACAAATGATTTAGTTTCAGATACTTGCGATATAAGTGATATACCTCCAAATGCAGACGAAACAAACGAGTTAGCTTCAAATCCATGCGAAACAAATGATTTAGCTTCAAACACATGGGATATAAGTGATATAGCTTCAAATGCAGACGAATCAAAGGAGTTAGCTTCAAAACGCATGCGATACACATGATTTAGCTTCAAATCATTGCGAAGTAGAAGGCTTAGCTTCAAATCCGTGCGGAACAAATGATTTATCATCAGATAATTGCGTTATAAGCGATATACGTTCAAATGCAGACGAAACAAACGAGCTAGCTTCAACTCCATGCGACACGCATGATTAAGCTTCAAATCAATACGATGTAGAAGGCTCAGCTTCAAATCCATGCGGAACAAATGATTTAGCTCCAAATACTTGCGATATAAGTGATATAGATTCAACTGCAAGCCAAACAAACGAGTTAGCTTCAAATCCATGCGAAACACATGATTAAAATGAAAATCAATGCGAAGTAGAAGGTTTAGCTTCAAAGCCATGCGAAACAAGTGATTTAGCTTTAGATACTTGCGATATAAGCGATATAGCATCAAATGCAGGCGAAACGAACGAGTTAGCTGCAAATCCATGCGAAACACATGATATAGCTGCAAATCAAAGCGATGTTGACGGTTTAGCTTCAAATCCATGCGAAACAAATGATTTAGCTCCAGATACTAGCGATATGTGTGATATTGCTTCAAGTGCAGACGAAACAAACGAGTTAGCTTCAAGTCCATGCGGAACACATGCTTTAGCTTAAAAATCATGCGATTTAGATGGTTTAGCTTCAAATCCATGCGAAACAAATGATAGAGCTGCAAACACTTGGGATATGGGTGATATAGCTTCAGCTGCATGCGAATCAATCGAGTTAGCTTTAAGTCCATGCGATGTAGAAGGTTTAGCTTCAAATCCATGCCAAACAAATGATTTAGCTTCAAATACTTGGGATATAAGTGATATAGCTTCAAATGCAGACGAAACAAACAAGTTAGCTTCGAACCCATCCGAAACACATGATTAAACTGAAAATAAATGCGATGTAGAAGGTTTAGCTTCAAATCCGTGCGAAACAAATGATTTAGCTTCAGATACTAGCGATATATGTGATATTGCTTCAAGTGCAGACGAAACAAACGCGTTAGCTTCAAATCCATGCGAATCGAATGATTTAGCTTCAAACACTTGGGATATAAGTGATATAGCTTCAAATCCGTGCGAAACAAATGATTTAGCTTCAGATACTTACGATATAATTGATATAGCATCAAATGCAGGCTAAACGAACAAGTTAGCTACAAATCCATGCGAAACACATGATTTAGCTTCAAATCTATGCGATGTAGATGGTTTAGCTTCAAATCCATGCGACACAAATGATTTAGTTTCAGATACTTGCGATATAAGTGATACACCTCCAAATGCAGACGAAACAAACGAGATAGCTTCAAATCCATGCGGAACACATGATTTAGCTTAAAAATCATGCGATTTAGATGGTTTAGCTTCAAATCCATGCGAAACAAATGATAGAGCTGCAAACACTTGGGATATGGGTGATATAGCTTCAGCTGCATGCGAAACAATCGAGTTAGCTTTAAGTCCATGCGATGTAGAAGGTTTAGCTTCAAATCCATGCGAAACAAATGATTTAGCTTCAAATACTTGGGATATAAGTGATATAGCTTCAAATGCAGACGAAACAAACAAGTTAGCTTCAAACCCATCCGAAACACATGATTAAACTGAAAATAAATGCGATGTAGAAGGTTTAGCTTCAAATCCGTGCGAAACAAATGATTTAGCTTTAGATACTTACGATATAAGCGATATAGCATCAAATACAGGCGAAACGAACGAGTTAGCTGCAAATCCATGCGAAACACATCATTTAAATGCAAATCAATGCGATGTAGAAGGTTTAGCTTCAAATCCATGCGAAACAAATGATTTAGCATCAAACACTCGGGATATAAGTGATATAGCTTCAAATGGAGACGAATCAAAGGAGTTAGCTTCAAAATGCATGCGATACACATTATTTAGCCTCAAATCAATGCGAAGTAGAAGGCTTTGCTTCAAATCCATGCGGAACAAATGATTCATCTTGAGATAATTGCGTTATAAGCGATATACGTTCAAATGCAGACGAAACAAACGAGCTAGCTTCAACTCCATGCGACACGCATGATTAAGCTTCAAATCAATGCGATGTAGAAGGCTCAGCTTCAAATCCATGCGGAACAAATGATTTAGCTCCAAATACTTGCGATATAAGTGATATAGATTCAACTGCAGGCCAAACAAACGAGTTAGCTTCAAATCCATGCGAAACACATGATTAAACTGAAAATCAATGCGATGTAGAAGGTTTAGCTTCAAAGCCATGCCAAACAAGTGATTTAGCTTCAGATACTTGCGATATAAGTGATATAGCATCAAATGCAGGCGAAACGAACGAGTTAGCTGCAAATCCATGCGAAACACATGATATAGCTGCAAATCAAAGCGATGTTGAAGGTTTAGCTTCAAATCCATGCGAAACAAATGATTTAGCTTCAGATACTTGCGATATAAGTGATATACCTCCAAATGCAGACGAAACAAACGAGTCAGCTTCAAATCCATGCGAAACAAATGATTTAGCTTGAAACACTTGGGATATAAGTGATATACCTCCAAATGCAGACGAAACAAACGAGTTAGCTTCAAATCCATGCGAAACAAATGATTTAGCTTCAGATACTTGCGATATAAGTGATATACCTCCAAATGCAGACGAAACAAACGAGTTAGCTTCAAATCCATGCGAAACAAATGATTTAGCTTCAAATACTTGGGATATAAGTGATATAGCTTCAAATGCAGACGAAACAAACGAGTTAGCTTCAAATCCATGCGAAACACATGATTAAAATGAAAATCAATGCGATGTAGAAGGTTTAGCTTCAAAGCCATGCGACACAAATGATTTAGTTTCAGATACTTGCGATATAAGTGATATACCTCCAAATGCAGACGAAACAAACGAGTTAGCTTCAAACCCATCCGAAACACATGATTAAACTGAAAATAAATGCGATGTAGAAGGTTTAGCTTCAAATCCGTGCGAAACAAATGATTTAGCTTTAGATACTTACGATATAAGTGATATAGCATCAAATGCAGGCTAAACGAACGAGTTAGCTGCAAATCCATGCGAAACACATGATATAGCTGCAAATCAAAGCGATGTTGAAGGTTTAGCTTCAAATCCATGCGAAACAAATGGTTTAGTTTCAGATACTTGCGATATAAGTGATACACCTCCAAATGCAGACGAAACAAACGAGATAGCTTCAAATCCATGCGGAACACATGATTTAGCTTAAAAATCATGCGATTTAGATGGTTTAGCTTCAAATCCATGCGAAACAAATGATAGAGCTGCAAACACTTGGGATATGGGTGATACAGCTTCAGCTGCATGCGAAACAATCGAGTTAGCTTTAAGTCCATGCGATGTAGAAGGTTTAGCTTCAAATCCATGCGAAACAAATGATTTAGCTTCAAATACTAGGGATATAAGTGATATAGCTTCAAATTCAGACGAAACAAACAAGTTAGCTTCAAACCCATCCGAAGCACATGATTAAACTGAAAATAAATGCGATGTAGAAGGTTTAGCTTCAAATCCGTGCGAAACAAATGATTTAGCTTCAGATACTTACGATATAAGTGATATAGCATCAAATGCAGGCTAAACGAACGAGTTAGCTGCAAATCCATGCGAAACACATGATATAGCTGCAAATCAAAGCGATGTTGAAGGTTTAGCTTCAAATCCATGCGAAACAAATGATTTAGCTTCAGATACTTGCGATATAAGTGATATACCTCCAAATGCAGACGAAACAAACGAGTTAGCTTCAAATCCATGCGAAACAAATGATTTAGCTTCAAATACTTGGGATATAAGTGATATAGCTTCAAATGCAGACGAAACAAACGAGTTAGCTTCAAATCCATGCGAAACACATGATTAAAATGAAAATCAATGCGATGTAGAAGGTTTAGCTTCAAAGCCATGCGACACAAATGATTTAGTTTCAGATACTTGCGATATAAGTGATATACCTCCAAATGCAGACGAAACAAACGAGTTAGCTTCAAATCCATGCGAAACAAATGATTTAGCTTCAAACACATGGGATATAAGTGATATAGCTTCAAATGCAGACGAATCAAAGGAGTTAGCTTCAAAATGCATGCGATACACATGATTTAGCTTCAAATCATTGCGAAGTAGAAGGCTTAGCTTCAAATCCGTGCGGAACAAATGATTTATCATCAGATAATTGCGTTATAAGCGATATACGTTCAAATGCAGACGAAACAAACGAGCTAGCTTCAACTCCATGCGACACGCATGATTAAGCTTCAAATCAATACGATGTAGAAGGCTCAGCTTCAAATCCATGCGGAACAAATGATTTAGCTCCAAATACTTGCGATATAAGTGATATAGATTCAACTGCAAGCCAAACAAACGAGTTAGCTTCAAATCCATGCGAAACACATGATTAAAATGAAAATCAATGCGAAGTAGAAGGTTTAGCTTCAAAGCCATGCGAAACAAGTGATTTAGCTTTAGATACTTGCGATATAAGCGATATAGCATCAAATGCAGGCGAAACGAACGAGTTAGCTGCAAATCCATGCGAAACACATGATATAGCTGCAAATCAAAGCGATGTTGACGGTTTAGCTTCAAATCCATGCGAAACAAATGATTTAGCTCCAGATACTAGCGATATATGTGATATTGCTTCAAGTGCAGACGAAACAAACGAGTTAGCTTCAAGTCCATGCGGAACACATGCTTTAGCTTAAAAATCATGCGATTTAGATGGTTTAGCTTCAAATCCATGCGAAACAAATGATAGAGCTGCAAACACTTGGGATATGGGTGATATAGCTTCAGCTGCATGCGAAACAATCGAGTTAGCTTTAAGTCCATGCGATGTAGAAGGTTTAGCTTCAAATCCATGCCAAACAAATGATTTAGCTTCAAATACTTGGGATATAAGTGATATAGCTTCAAATGCAGACGAAACAAACAAGTTAGCTTCGAACCCATCCGAAACACATGATTAAACTGAAAATAAATGCGATGTAGAAGGTTTAGCTTCAAATCCGTGCGAAACAAATGATTTAGCTTCAGATACTAGCGATATATGTGATATTGCTTCAAGTGCAGACGAAACAAACGCGTTAGCTTCAAATCCATGCGAATCGAATGATTTAGCTTCAAACACTTGGGATATAAGTGATATAGCTTCAAATCCGTGCGAAACAAATGATTTAGCTTCAGATACTTACGATATAATTGATATAGCATCAAATGCAGGCTAAACGAACAAGTTAGCTACAAATCCATGCGAAACACATGATTTAGCTTCAAATCTATGCGATGTAGATGGTTTAGCTTCAAATCCATGCGACACAAATGATTTAGTTTCAGATACTTGCGATATAAGTGATACACCTCCAAATGCAGACGAAACAAACGAGATAGCTTCAAATCCATGCGGAACACATGATTTAGCTTAAAAATCATGCGATTTAGATGGTTTAGCTTCAAATCCATGCGAAACAAATGATAGAGCTGCAAACACTTGGGATATGGGTGATATAGCTTCAGCTGCATGCGAAACAATCGAGTTAGCTTTAAGTCCATGCGATGTAGAAGGTTTAGCTTCAAATCCATGCGAAACAAATGATTTAGCTTCAAATACTTGGGATATAAGTGATATAGCTTCAAATGCAGACGAAACAAACAAGTTAGCTTCAAACCCATCCGAAACACATGATTAAACTGAAAATAAATGCGATGTAGAAGGTTTAGCTTCAAATCCGTGCGAAACAAATGATTTAGCTTTAGATACTTACGATATAAGCGATATAGCATCAAATACAGGCGAAACGAACGAGTTAGCTGCAAATCCATGCGAAACACATCATTTAAATGCAAATCAATGCGATGTAGAAGGTTTAGCTTCAAATCCATGCGAAACAAATGATTTAGCATCAAACACTCGGGATATAAGTGATATAGCTTCAAATGGAGACGAATCAAAGGAGTTAGCTTCAAAATGCATGCGATACACATTATTTAGCCTCAAATCAATGCGAAGTAGAAGGCTTTGCTTCAAATCCATGCGGAACAAATGATTCATCTTGAGATAATTGCGTTATAAGCGATATACGTTCAAATGCAGACGAAACAAACGAGCTAGCTTCAACTCCATGCGACACGCATGATTAAGCTTAAAATCAATGCGATGTAGAAGGCTCAGCTTCAAATCCATGCGGAACAAATGATTTAGCTCCAAATACTTGCGATATAAGTGATATAGATTCAACTGCAGGCCAAACAAACGAGTTAGCTTCAAATCCATGCGAAACACATGATTAAACTGAAAATCAATGCGATGTAGAAGGTTTAGCTTCAAAGCCATGCCAAACAAGTGATTCAACTTCAGATACTTGCGATATAAGTGATATAGCATCAAATGCAGGCGAAACGAACGAGTTAGCTGCAAATCCATGCGAAACACATGATATAGCTGCAAATCAAAGCGATGTTGAAGGTTTAGCTTCAAATCCATGCGAAACAAATGATTTAGCTTCAGATACTTGCGATATAAGTGATATACCTCCAAATGCAGACGAAACAAACGAGTCAGCTTCAAATCCATGCGAAACAAATGATTTAGCTTGAAACACTTGGGATATAAGTGATATAGCTTCAAATGCAGACGAACCAAACGAGTTAGTTCAAATCCTTGCGAAACACATCATTTAAATGCAAATCAATGCGATGTAGAAGGTTTAGCTTCAAATCCATGCGAAACAAATGATTTAGTATCAGATACTTGCGATATAAATGATATAGCTTCAAATGCAGGGGATACAAACGAATTAGCTTCAAATCCATGAGAAACAAATGATTAAGCTTCAAATCAATGCGATGTAGAAGGTTTAGCTTCAAATTCATGCGAAACAAATGATTTAGCTTCAAACACTTGGGATATATGTGATATAGATTCAAATGCAGACGAAACAAACGAGTTAGCTTCACATCCAAGCAAAACACGTGATTTAGCTTCAAATCAATGCGATGTAGAAGGTTTAGCTACAAATCCGTGCGAAACAAATGATTTAGCATCAAACACTCGGGATATAAGTGATATAGCTTCAAATGGAGACGAATCAAAGGAGTTAGCTTCAAAATGCATGCGATACACATTATTTAGCCTCAAATCAATGCGAAGTAGAAGGCTTAGCTTCAAATCCATGCGGAACAAATGATTTATCTTGAGATAATTGCGTTATAAGCGATATACGTTCAAATGCAGACGAAACAAACGAGCTAGCTTCAACTCCATGCGACACGCATGAATAAGCTTCAAATCAATACGATGTAGAAGGCTCAGCTTCAAATCCATGCGGAACAAATGATTTAGCTCCAAATACTTGCGATATAAGTAATATAGATTCAACTGCAGGCCAAACAAACGAGTTAGCTTCAAATCCATGCGACACACATGATTAAGCTTCAAATCAATGCGATGTAGAAGGCTCAGCTTCAAATCCATGCGGAATAAATGATTTAGCTCCAAATACTTGCGATATAAGTGATATAGATTCAACTGCAGGCTAAACGAACGAGTTAGCTGCAAATCCATGCGAAACACATGATTTAGCTTCAAATCTATGCGATGTAGAAGGTTTAGCTTCAAATCCATGCGACACAAATGATTTAGTTTCAGATACTTGCGATATAAGTGATATACATCCAAATGCAGACGAAACAAACGAGTTAGCTTCAAATCCATGCGAAACAAATGATTTAGCTTCAGACGCTTGGGATATAAGTGATATAGCTTCAAATGCAGACGAAACAAACGAGTTAGTTCAAATCCTTGCGAAGCACATCATTTAAATGCAAATCAATGCGATGTAGAAGGTATAGCTTCAAATCCGTGCCAAACAAATGATTTAGTATCAGATACTTGCGATATAAATGATATAGCTTCAAATGCAGGGGATACAAACGATTTAGCTTGAAATCCATGAGAAACAAATGATTAAGCTTCAAATCAATGCGATGTAGAAGGTTTAGCTTCAAATTCATGCGAAACAAATGATTCAGCTTCAAACACTTGGGATATATGTGATATAGCTTCAAATGGAGACGAAACAAACGAGATAGCTTCAAATCCATGCGAAACAAATGATTTAGCTTCAAACACATGGGATATAAGTGATATAGCTTCAAATGCTGACGAATCAAAGGAGTTAGCTTCAAAATGCACGCGATACACATGATTTAGCTTCAAATCGATGCAATGTAGAAGGCTCAGCATCAAATCCATGCGGAATAAATGATTTAGCTCCAAATACTTGCGATATAAGTGATATAGATTCAACTGCAGGCTAAACGAACGAGTTAGCTGCAAATCCATGCGACACACATGATAATGCTTCAAATCAATGCGATGTAGAAGGCTCAGCTTCAAATCCATGCGAAACAAATGATTTAGCTTCAGATACTTACGATATAAATGATATAGCATCAAATGCAGGCTAAACGAACAAGTTAGCTTCAAATCCATGCGAAACACATGATATAGCTGCAAATCAAAGCGATGTTGAAGGTTTAGCTTCAAATCCATGCGACACAAATGATTTAGTTTCAGATACTTGCGATATAAGTGATATACATCCAAATGCAGACGAAACAAACGAGTTAGCTTCAAATCCATGCGAAACAAATGATTTAGCTTCAGACGCTTGGGATATAAGTGATATAGCTTCAAATGCAGACGAAACAAACGAGTTAGTTCAAATCCTTGCGAAGCACATCATTTAAATGCAAATCAATGCGATGTAGAAGGTATAGCTTCAAATCCGTGCCAAACAAATGATTTAGTATCAGATACTTGCGATATAAATGATATAGCTTCAAATGCAGGGGATACAAACGATTTAGCTTGAAATCCATGAGAAACAAATGATTAAGCTTCAAATCAATGCGATGTAGAAGGTTTAGCTTCAAATTCATGCGAAACAAATGATTCAGCTTCAAACACTTGGGATATATGTGATATAGCTTCAAATGGAGACGAAACAAACGAGATAGCTTCAAATCCATGCGAAACAAATGATTTAGCTTCAAACACATGGGATATAAGTGATATAGCTTCAAATGCTGACGAATCAAAGGAGTTAGCTTCAAAATGCACGCGATACACATGATTTAGCTTCAAATCGATGCAATGTAGAAGGCTCAGCATCAAATCCATGCGGAATAAATGATTTAGCTCCAAATACTTGCGATATAAGTGATATAGATTCAACTGCAGGCTAAACGAACGAGTTAGCTGCAAATCCATGCGACACACATGATAATGCTTCAAATCAATGCGATGTAGAAGGCTCAGCTTCAAATCCATGCGAAACAAATGATTTAGCTTCAGATACTTACGATATAAATGATATAGCATCAAATGCAGGCTAAACGAACAAGTTAGCTTCAAATCCATGCGAAACACATGATATAGCTGCAAATCAAAGCGATGTTGAAGGTTTAGCTTCAAATCCATGCGAAACAAATGATTTAGCTTCAGATACTTGCGATATAAGTGATATACCTCCAAATGCAGACGAAACAAACGAGTCAGCTTCAAATCCATGCGAAACAAATGATTTAGTATCAGATACTTGCGATATAAATGATATAGCTTCAAATGCAGGGGATACAAACGAATTAGCTTCAAATCCATGAGAAACAAATGATTAAGCTTCAAATCAATGCGATGTAGAAGGTTTAGCTTCAAATTCATGCGAAACAAATGATTTAGCTTCAAACACTTGGGATATATGTGATATAGATTCAAATGCAGACGAAACAAACGAGTTAGCTTCACATCCAAGCAAAACACGTGATTTAGCTTCAAATCAATGCGATGTAGAAGGTTTAGCTACAAATCCGTGCGAAACAAATGATTTAGCATCAAACACTCGGGATATAAGTGATATAGCTTCAAATGGAGACGAATCAAAGGAGTTAGCTTCAAAATGCATGCGATACACATTATTTAGCCTCAAATCAATGCGAAGTAGAAGGCTTAGCTTCAAATCCATGCGGAACAAATGATTTATCTTGAGATAATTGCGTTATAAGCGATATACGTTCAAATGCAGACGAAACAAACGAGCTAGCTTCAACTCCATGCGACACGCATGATTAAGCTTCAAATCAATGCGATGTAGAAGGCTCAGCTTCAAATCCACGCGGAACAAATGATTTAGCTCCAAATACTTGCGATATAAGTGATATACCTCCAAATGCAGACGAAACAAACGAGTTAGCTTCAAATCCATGCGAAACAAATGATTTAGCTTCAAACACATGGGATATAAGTGATATAGCTTCAAATGCAGACGAATCAAAGGAGTTAGCTTCAAAATGCATGCGATACACATGATTTAGCTTCAAATCAATGCGAATTGGAAGGCTTAGCTTCAAATCCATGCGGAACAAATGATTTATCATCAGATAATTGCGTTATAAGCGATATACGTTCAAATGCAGACGAAACAAACGAGCTAGCTTCAACTCCATGCGACACGCATGAATAAGCTTCAAATCAATACGATGTAGAAGGCTCAGCTTCAAATCCATGCGGAACAAATGATTTAGCTCCAAATACTTGCGATATAAGTAATATAGATTCAACTGCAGGCCAAACAAACGAGTTAGCTTCAAATCCATGCGACACACATGATTAAGCTTCAAATCAATGCGATGTAGAAGGCTCAGCTTCAAATCCATGCGGAATAAATGATTTAGCTCCAAATACTTGCGATATAAGTGATATAGATTCAACTGCAGGCTAAACGAACGAGTTAGCTGCAAATCCATGCGAAACACATGATTTAGCTTCAAATCTATGCGATGTAGAAGGTTTAGCTTCAAATCCATGCGACACAAATGATTTAGTTTCAGATACTTGCGATATAAGTGATATACCTCCAAATGCAGACGAAACAAACGAGTTAGCTTCAAATCCATGCGAAACAAATGATTTAGCTTCAAACACATGGGATATAAGTGATATAACTTCAAATGCAGACGAATCAAAGGAGATAGCTTCAAAATGCATGCGATACACATGATTTAGCTTCAAATCAATGCGAAGTAGAAGGCTTAGCTTCAAATCCGTGCGGAACAAATGATTTATCATCAGATAATTGCGTTATAAGCGATATACGTTCAAATGCAGACGAAACAAACGAGCTATCTTCAACTCCATGCGACACGCATGATTAAGCTTCAAATCAATACGATGTAGAAGGCTCAGCTTCAAATCCATGCGGAACAAATGATTTAGCTCCAAATACTTGCGATATAAGTGATATAGATTCAACTGCAAGCCAAACAAACGAGTTAGCTTCAAATCCATGCGAAACAAATGATAGAGCTGCAAACACTTGGAATATGGGTGATTTAGCTTCAGCTGCATGCGAAACAATCGAGTTAGCTTTAAGTCCATGCGATGTAGAAGGTTTAGCTTCAAATCCATGCGAAACAACTGATTTAGCTTCAAATACTTGGGATATAAGTGATATAGCTTCAAATGCAGACGAAACAAACAAGTTAGCTTCAAACCCATCCGAAACACATGATTAAACTGAAAATAAATGCGATGTAGAAGGTTTAGCTTCAAATCCGTTCGAAACAAATGATTTAGCTTCAGATACTTACGATATAAGTGATATAGCATCAAATGCAGGCTAAACGAACGAGTTAGCTGCAAATCCATGCGAAACACATGATTTAGCTTCAAATCTATGCGATGTAGAAGGTTTAGCTTCAAATCCATGCGACACAAATGATTTAGTTTCAGATACTTGCGATATAAGTGATATACATCCAAATGCAGACGAAACAAACGAGTTAGCTTCAAATCCATGCGAAACAAATGATTTAGCTTCAGACGCTTGGGATATAAGTGATATAGCTTCAAATGCAGACGAAACAAACGAGTTAGTTCAAATCCTTGCGAAACACATCATTTAAATGCAAATCAATGCGATGTAGAAGGTATAGCTTCAAATCCGTGCCAAACAAATGATTTAGTATCAGATACTTGCGATATAAATGATATAGCTTCAAATGCAGGGGATACAAACGATTTAGCTTGAAATCCATGAGAAACAAATGATTAAGCTTCAAATCAATGCGATGTAGAAGGTTTAGCTTCAAATTCATGCGAAACAAATGATTCAGCTTCAAACACTTGGGATATATGTGATATAGCTTCAAATGCAGACGAAACAAACGAGTTAGTTTCACATCCAAGCGAAACACATGATTTAGCTTCAAATCTATGCGATGTAGAAGGTTTAGCTTCAAATCCATGCGACACAAATGATTTAGTTTCAGATACTTGCGATATAAGTGATATACATCCAAATGCAGACGAAACAAACGAGTTAGCTTCAAATCCATGCGAAACAAATAATTTAGCTTCAGACGCTTGGGATATAAGTGATATAGCTTCAAATGCAGACGAAACAAACGAGTTAGTTCAAATCCTTGCGAAGCACATCATTTAAATGCAAATCAATGCGATGTAGAAGGTATAGCTTCAAATCCGTGCCAAACAAATGATTTAGTATCAGATACTTGCGATATAAATGATATAGCTTCAAATGCAGGGGATACAAACGATTTAGCTTGAAATCCATGAGAAACAAATGATTAAGCTTCAAATCAATGCGATGTAGAAGGTTTAGCTTCAAATTCATGCGAAACAAATGATTCAGCTTCAAACACTTGGGATATATGTGATATAGCTTCAAATGGAGACGAAACAAACGAGATAGCTTCAAATCCATGCGAAACAAATGATTTAGCTTCAAACACATGGGATATAAGTGATATAGCTTCAAATGCTGACGAATCAAAGGAGTTAGCTTCAAAATGCACGCGATACACATGATTTAGCTTCAAATCGATGCAATGTAGAAGGCTCAGCATCAAATCCATGCGGAATAAATGATTTAGCTCCAAATACTTGCGATATAAGTGATATAGATTCAACTGCAGGCTAAACGAACGAGTTAGCTGCAAATCCATTCGACACACATGATAATGCTTCAAATCAATGCGATGTAGAAGGCTCAGCTTCAAATCCATGCGAAACAAATGATTTAGCTTCAGATACTTACGATATAAATGATATAGCATCAAATGCAGGCTAAACGAACAAGTTAGCTTCAAATCCATGCGAAACAAATGATAGAGCTGCAAACACTTGGAATATGGGTGATATAGCTTCAGCTGCATGCGAAACAATCGAGTTAGCTTTAAGTCCATGCGATGTAGAAGGTTTAGCTTCAAATCCGTGCGAAACAAATGATTTAGCTTCAGATACTTACGATATAAGTGATATAGCATCAAATGCAGGCTAAACGAACGAGTTAGCTGCAAATCCATGCGAAACACATGATTTAGCTTCAAATCTATGCGATGTAGAAGGTTGAGCTTCAAATCCATGCGACACAAATGATTTAGTTTCAGATACTTGCGATATAAGTGATATACATCCAAATGCAGACGAAACAAACGAGTTAGCTTCAAATCCATGCGAAACAAATGATTTAGCTTCAGACGCTTGGGATATAAGTGATATAGCTTCAAATGCAGACGAAACAAACGAGTTAGTTCAAATCCTTGCGAAACACATCATTTAAATGCAAATCAATGCGATGTAGAAGGTATAGCTTCAAATCCGTGCCAAACAAATGATTTAGTATCAGATACTTGCGATATAAATGATATAGCTTCAAATGCAGGGGATACAAACGATTTAGCTTGAAATCCATGAGAAACAAATGATTAAGCTTCAAATCAATGCGATGTAGAAGGTTTAGCTTCAAATTCATGCGAAACAAATGATTCAGCTTCAAACACTTGGGATATATGTGATATAGCTTCAAATGCAGACGAAACAAACGAGTTAGCTTCACATCCAAGCGAAACACATGATTTAGCTTCAAATCTATGCGATGTAGAAGGTTTAGCTTCAAATCCATGCGACACAAATGATTTAGTTTCAGATACTTGCGATATAAGTGATATACATCCAAATGCAGACGAAACAAACGAGTTAGCTTCAAATCCATGCGAAACAAATGATTTAGCTTCAGACGCTTGGGATATAAGTGATATAGCTTCAAATGCAGACGAAACAAACGAGTTAGTTCAAATCCTTGCGAAGCACATCATTTAAATGCAAATCAATGCGATGTAGAAGTTATAGCTTCAAATCCGTGCCAAACAAATGATTTAGTATCAGATACTTGCGATATAAATGATATAGCTTCAAATGCAGGGGATACAAACGATTTAGCTTGAAATCCATGAGAAACAAATGATTAAGCTTCAAATCAATGCGATGTAGAAGGTTTAGCTTCAAATTCATGCGAAACAAATGATTCAGCTTCAAACACTTGGGATATATGTGATATAGCTTCAAATGGAGACGAAACAAACGAGATAGCTTCAAATCCATGCGAAACAAATGATTTAGCTTCAAACACATGGGATATAAGTGATATAGCTTCAAATGCTGACGAATCAAAGGAGTTAGCTTCAAAATGCACGCGATACACATGATTTAGCTTCAAATCGATGCAATGTAGAAGGCTCAGCATCAAATCCATGCGGAATAAATGATTTAGCTCCAAATACTTGCGATATAAGTGATATAGATTCAACTGCAGGCTAAACGAACGAGTTAGCTGCAAATCCATGCGACACACATGATAATGCTTCAAATCAATGCGATGTAGAAGGTTTAGCTTCAAATCCATGCGACGCAAATGATTTAGTTTCAGATACTTGCGATATAAGAGATATACCTCCAAATGCAGACGAAACAAACGAGTTAGCTTCAAATCCATGCGAAACAAATGATTTAGCTTCAGACGCTTGGGATATAAGTGATATAGCTTCAAATGCAGACGAAACAAACGAGTTAGTTCAAATCCTTGCGAAACACATCATTTAAATGCAAATCAATGCGATGTAGAAGGTATAGCTTCAAATCCGTGCCAAACAAATGATTTAGTATCAGATACTTGCGATATAAATGATATAGCTTCAAATGCAGGGGATACAAACGATTTAGCTTGAAATCCATGAGAAACAAATGATTAAGCTTCAAATCAATGCGATGTAGAAGGTTTAGCTTCAAATTCATGCGAAACAAATGATTCAGCTTCAAACACTTGGGATATATGTGATATAGCTTCAAATGCAGACGAAACAAACGAGTTAGCTTCACATCCAAGCGAAACACATGATTTAGCTTCAAATCTATGCGATGTAGAAGGTTTAGCTTCAAATCCATGCGACACAAATGATTTAGTTTCAGATACTTGCGATATAAGTGATATACATCCAAATGCAGACGAAACAAACGAGTTAGCTTCAAATCCATGCGAAACAAATGATTTAGCTTCAGACGCTTGGGATATAAGTGATATAGCTTCAAATGCAGACGAAACAAACGAGTTAGTTCAAATCCTTGCGAAGCACATCATTTAAATGCAAATCAATGCGATGTAGAAGTTATAGCTTCAAATCCGTGCCAAACAAATGATTTAGTATCAGATACTTGCGATATAAATGATATAGCTTCAAATGCAGGGGATACAAACGATTTAGCTTGAAATCCATGAGAAACAAATGATTAAGCTTCAAATCAATGCGATGTAGAAGGTTTAGCTTCAAATTCATGCGAAACAAATGATTCAGCTTCAAACACTTGGGATATATGTGATATAGCTTCAAATGGAGACGAAACAAACGAGATAGCTTCAAATCCATGCGAAACAAATGATTTAGCTTCAAACACATGGGATATAAGTGATATAGCTTCAAATGCTGACGAATCAAAGGAGTTAGCTTCAAAATGCACGCGATACACATGATTTAGCATCAAATCGATGCAATGTAGAAGGCTCAGCATCAAATCCATGCGGAATAAATGATTTAGCTCCAAATACTTGCGATATAAGTGATATAGATTCAACTGCAGGCTAAACGAACGAGTTAGCTGCAAATCCATGCGACACACATGATAATGCTTCAAATCAATGCGATGTAGAAGGTTTAGCTTCAAATCCATGCGACGCAAATGATTTAGTTTCAGATACTTGCGATATAAGAGATATACCTCCAAATGCAGACGAAACAAACGAGCTAGCTTCAACTCCATGCGACACACATGATAATGCTTCAAATCAATGCGATGTAGAAGGCTCAGCTTCAAATCCATGCGAAACAAATGATTTAGCTTCAGATACTAGCGATATATGTGATATTGCTTCAAGTGCAGACGAAACAAACGAGTTAGCTTCAAATCCATGCGAAACGAATGATTTAGCTTCGAACACTTGGGATATAAGTGATATAGCTTCAAATCCGTGCGAAACAAATGATTTAGCTTCAGATACTTACGATATAAATGATATAGCATCAAATGCAGGCTAAACGAACAAGTTAGCTACAAATCCATGCGAAACACATGATTTAGCTTCAAATCTATGCGATGTAGATGGTTTAGCTTCAAATCCATGCGACGCAAATGATTTAGTTTCAGATACTTGCGATATAAGTGATACACCTCCAAATGCAGACGAAACAAACGAGATAGCTTCAAATCCATGCGAAACAAATGATTTAGCTTCAAACACATGGGATATAAGTGATATAGCTTCAAATGCTGACGAATCAAAGGAGTTAGCTTCAAAATGCTTGCGATACACATGATTTAGCTTCAAATCGATGCAATGTAGAAGGCTCAGCATCAAATCCATGCGGAATAAATGATTTAGCTCCAAATACTTGCGATATAAGTGATATAGATTCAACTGCAGGCTAAACGAACGAGTTAGCTGCAAATCCATGCGAAACACATGATTTAGCTTCAAATCTATGCGATGTAGAAGGTTTAGCTTCAAATCCATGCGACACAAATGATTTAGTTTCAGATACTTGCGATGTAAGTGATATACCTCCAAATGCAGACGAAACAAACGAGCTAGCTTCAACTCCATGCGACACACATGATTAAGCTTCAAATGAATACGATGAAGAAGGCCCAGCTTCAAATCCATGCGGAACAAATGATTTAGCTCCAAATACTTGCGATATAAGTAATATAGATTCAACTGCAGGCCAAACAAACGAGTTAGCTTCAAATCCATGCGAAACAAATGATTTAGCTTCAAATACTTGGGATAAAAGTGATATAGCTTCAAATGCAGACGAAACAAACGAGTTAGCTTCAAATCCATGCGAAACACATGATTAAAATGAAAATCAATGCGATGTAGAAGGTTTAGCTTCAAAGCCATTCGAAACAAGTGATTTAGCTTTAGATACTTGCGATATAAGCGATATAGCATCAAATGCAGGCGAAACGAACGAGTTAGCTGCAAATCCATGCGAAACACATGATATAGCTGCAAATCAAAGCGATGTTGAAGGTTTAGCTTCAAATCCATGCGAAACAAATGATTTAGCTTCAGATACTTGCGATATAAGTGATATACCTCCAAATGCAGACGAAACAAACGAGTTAGCTTCAAATCCATGCGAAACAAATGATTTAGCTTCAAACACATGGGTTATAAGTGATATAGCTTCAAATGCTGACGAATCAAAGGAGTTAGCTTCAAAATGCATGCGATACACATGATTTAGCTTCAAATCGATGCAATGTAGAAGGCTCAGCATCAAATCCATGCGGAATAAATGATTTAGCTCCAAATACTTGCGATATAAGTGATATAGATTCAACTGCAGGCTAAACGAACGAGTTAGCTGCAAATCCATGCGAAACACATGATTTAGCTTCAAATCTATGCGATGTAGAAGGTTTAGCTTCAAATCCATGCGACACAAATGATTTAGTTTCAGATACTTGCGATATAAGTGATATACCTCCAAATGCAGACGAAACAAACGAGCTAGCTTCAACTCCATGCGACACACATGATTAAGCTTCAAATGAATACGATGAAGAAGGCCCAGCTTCAAATCCATGCGGAACAAATGATTTAGCTCCAAATACTTGCGATATAAGTAATATAGATTCAACTGCAGGCCAAACAAACGAGTTAGCTTCAAATCCATGCGAAACAAATGATTTAGCTTCAAATACTTGGGATAAAAGTGATATAGCTTCAAATGCAGACGAAACAAACGAGTTAGCTTCAAATCCATGCGAAACACATGATTAAAATGAAAATCAATGCGATGTAGAAGGTTTAGCTTCAAAGCCATGCGACACAAATGATTTAGTTTCAGATACTTGCGATATAAGTGATATACATCCAAATGCAGACGAAACAAACGAGTTAGCTACAAATCCATGCGAAACACATGATATAGCCGCAAATGATAGCGATGTTGAAGGTTTAGCTTCAAATCCATGCGACACAAATGATTTAGTTTCAGATACTTGCGATATAAGAGATATACCTCCAAATGCAGACGAAACAAACGAGCTAGCTTCAACTCCATGCGACACACATGATAATGCTTCAAATCAATGCGATGTAGAAGGCTCAGCTTCAAATCCATGCGAAACAAATGATTTAGCTTCAGATACTAGCGATATATGTGATATTGCTTCAAGTGCAGACGAAACAAACGAGTTAGCTTCAAATCCATGCGAAACGAATGATTTAGCTTCAAATACTTGGGATAAAAGTGATATAGCTTCAAATCCGTGCGAAACAAATGATTTAGCTTCAGATACTTACGATATAAATGATATAGCATCAAATGCAGGCTAAACGAACAAGTTAGCTACAAATCCATGCGAAACACATGATTTAGCTTCAAATCTATGCGATGTAGATGGTTTAGCTTCAAATCCATGCGACGCAAATGATTTAGTTTCAGATACTTGCGATATAAGTGATACACCTCCAAATGCAGACGAAACAAACGATATAGCTTCAAATCCATGCGAAACAAATGATTTAGCTTCAAACACATGGGATATAAGTGATATAGCTTCAAATGCTGACGAATCAAAGGAGTTAGCTTCAAAATGCTTGCGATACACATGAATTAGCTTCAAATCGATGCAATGTAGAAGGCTCAGCATCAAATCTATGCGGAATAAATGATTTAGCTCCAAATACTTGCGATATAAGTGATATAGATTCAACTGCAGGCTAAACGAACGAGTTAGCTGCAAATCCATGCGAAACACATGATTTAGCTTCAAATCTATGCGATGTAGAAGGTTTAGCTTCAAATCCATGCGACACAAATAATTTAGTTTCAGATACTTGCGATATAAGTGATATACCTCCAAATGCAGACGAAACAAACGAGCTAGCTTCAACTCCATGCGACACACATGATTAAGCTTCAAATGAATACGATGAAGAAGGCCCAGCTTCAAATCCATGCGGAACAAATGATTTAGCTCCAAATACTTGCGATATAAGTAATATAGATTCAACTGCAGGCCAAACAAACGAGTTAGCTTCAAATCCATGCGAAACACATGATTTAGCTTCAAATACTTGGGATAAAAGTGATATAGCTTCAAATGCAGACGAAACAAACAAGTTAGCTTCAAAGCCATCCGAAACACATGATTAAACTGAAAATAAATGCGATGTAGAAGGTTTAGCTTCAAATCCGTGCGAAACAAATGATTTAGCTTCAGATACTAGCGATATATGTGATATTGCTTCAAGTGCAGACGAAACAAACGAGTTAGCTTCAAATCCATGCGAAACGAATGATTTAGCTTCAAACACTTGGGATATAAGTGATATAGCTTCAAATCCGTGCGAAACAAATGATTTAGCTTCAGATACTTGCGATATAAGTGATATACCTCCAAATGCAGACGAAACAAACGAGTTAGCTTCAAATCCATGCGAAACAAATGATTTAGCTTCAAACACATGGGTTATAAGTGATATAGCTTCAAATGCTGACGAATCAAAGGAGTTAGCTTCAAAATGCATGCGATACACATGATTTAGCTTCAAATCGATGCAATGTAGAAGGCTCAGCATCAAATCCATGCGGAATAAATGATTTAGCTCCAAATACTTGCGATATAAGTGATATAGATTCAACTGCAGGCTAAACGAACGAGTTAGCTGCAAATCCATGCGAAACACATGATTTAGCTTCAAATCTATGCGATGTAGAAGGTTTAGCTTCAAATCCATGCGACACAAATAATTTAGTTTCAGATACTTGCGATATAAGTGATATACCTCCAAATGCAGACGAAACAAACGAGCTAGCTTCAACTCCATGCGACACACATGATTAAGCTTCAAATGAATACGATGAAGAAGGCCCAGCTTCAAATCCATGCGGAACAAATGATTTAGCTCCAAATACTTGCGATATAAGTAATATAGATTCAACTGCAGGCCAAACAAACGAGTTAGCTTCAAATCCATGCGAAACAAATGATTTAGCTTCAAATACTTGGGATAAAAGTGATATAGCTTCAAATGCAGACGAAACAAACGAGTTAGCTTCAAATCCATGCGAAACACATGATTAAAATGAAAATCAATGCGATGTAGAAGGTTTAGCTTCAAATCCATGCGACACAAATGATTTAGTTTCAGATACTTGCGATATAAGTGATATACCTCCAAATGCAGACGAAACAAACGAGCTAGCTTCAACTCCATGCGACACACATGATTAAGCTTCAAATGAATACGATGAAGAAGGCCCAGCTTCAAATCCATGCGGAACAAATGATTTAGCTCCAAATACTTGCGATATAAGTAATATAGATTCAACTGCAGGCCAAACAAACGAGTTAGCTTCAAATCCATGCGAAACAAATGATTTAGCTTCAAATACTTGGGATAAAAGTGATATAGCTTCAAATGCAGACGAAACAAACGAGTTAGCTTCAAATCCATGCGAAACACATGATTAAAATGAAAATCAATGCGATGTAGAAGGTTTAGCTTCAAAGCCATTCGAAACAAGTGATTTAGCTTTAGATACTTCCGATATAAGCGATATAGCATCAAATGCAGGCGAAACGAACGAGTTAGCTGCAAATCCATGCGAAACACATGATATAGCTGCAAATCAAAGCGATGTTGAAGGTTTAGCTTCAAATCCATGCGAAACAAATGATTTAGCTTCAGATACTTGCGATATAAGTGATATACCTCCAAATGCAGACGAAACAAACGAGTTAGCTTCAAATCCATGCGAAACAAATGATTTAGCTTCAAACACATGGGTTATAAGTGAAATAGCTTCAAATGCTGACGAATCAAAGGAGTTAGCTTCAAAATGCATGCGATACACATGATTTAGCTTCAAATCGATGCAATGTAGAAGGCTCAGCATCAAATCCATGCGGAATAAATGATTTAGCTCCAAATACTTGCGATATAAGTGATATAGATTCAACTGCAGGCTAAACGAACGAGTTAGCTGCAAATCCATGCGAAACACATGATTTAGCTTCAAATCTATGCGATGTAGAAGGTTTAGCTTCAAATCCATGCGACACAAATGATTTAGTTTCAGATACTTGCGATATAAGTGATATACCTCCAAATGCAGACGAAACAAACGAGCTAGCTTCAACTCCATGCGACACACATGATTAAGCTTCAAATGAATACGATGAAGAAGGCCCAGCTTCAAATCCATGCGGAACAAATGATTTAGCTCCAAATACTTGCGATATAAGTAATATAGATTCAACTGCAGGCCAAACAAACGAGTTAGCTTCAAATCCATGCGAAACAAATGATTTAGCTTCAAATACTTGGGATAAAAGTGATATAGCTTCAAATGCAGACGAAACAAACGAGTTAGCTTCAAATCCATGCGAAACACATGATTAAAATGAAAATCAATGCGATGTAGAAGGTTTAGCTTCAAAGCCATGCGACACAAATGATTTAGTTTCAGATACTTGCGATATAAGTGATATACATACAAATGCAGACGAAACAAACGAGTTAGCTACAAATCCATGCGAAACACATGATATAGCTGCAAATGATAGCGATGTTGAAGGTTTAGCTTCAAATCCATGCGACACAAATGATTTAGTTTCAGATACTTGCGATATAAGAGATATACCTCCAAATGCAGACGAAACAAACGAGCTAGCTTCAACTCCATGCGACACACATGATAATGCTTCAAATCAATGCGATGTAGAAGGCTCAGCTTCAAATCCATGCGAAACAAATGATTTAGCTTCAGATACTAGCGATATATGTGATATTGCTTCAAGTGCAGACGAAACAAACGAGTTAGCTTCAAATCCATGCGAAACACATGATTTAGCTTCAAATCTATGCGATGTAGAAGGTTTAGCTTCAAATCCATGCGACACAAATGATTTAGTTTCAGATACTTGCGATATAAGTGATATACATCCAAATGCAGACGAAACAAACAAGTTAGCTTCAAATCCATGCGAAACAAATGATTTAGCTTCAGACGCTTGGGATATAAGTGATATAGCTTCAAATGCAGACGAAACAAACGAGTTAGTTCAAATCCTTGCGAAACACATCATTTAAATGCAAATCAATCCGATGTAGAAGGTATAGCTTCAAATCCGTGCCAAACAAATGATTTAGTATCAGATACTTGCGATATAAATGATATAGCTTCAAATGCAGGGGATACAAACGATTTAGCTTGAAATCCATGAGAAACAAATGATTAAGCTTCAAATCAATGCGATGTAGAAGGTTTAGCTTCAAATTCATGCGAAACAAATGATTCAGCTTCAAACACTTGGGATATATGTGATATAGCTTCAAATGCAGACGAAACAAACGAGTTAGCTTCACATCCAAGCGAAACACATGATTTAGCTTCAAATCAATGCGATGTAGAAGGTTTAGCTACAAATAAATGCGAAACAAATGGTTGAGCTACAAATACTTGCGATGTACGTTATTCAGATTCAACTGCATGCGCAACAAACGAGTTAGATACAAATCCATGCGAAACCTGTGATTTAGCAGCAAATCAATGCGATGTAGAAGGTTTAGCATCAAATCCATGCGAAACCAAGTATTTAGATTCAGATACTTACGATATAAGTGATATAGATTCAAATGCAGACGAAACAAACGAGTTAGCTTCAAATCCATACGAAACAAATGATTGAGCTTCAAACACTTGGGATATAAGTGATATAGCTTCAGCTGCATGCGAAACAAACGAGTTAGCTTCAAATCCATGCAAAACACATGCTTAAACTGAAAATCAATGCGATGTAGAAGGTTTAGCTTCAAATCCATGCGAAACAAATGATTTAGCTTCAGATGCTTGCGATATAAGTGATATAGCATCAAATGCAGGCGAAGCGAACGAGTTAGCTGCAAATCCATGCAAAACACATGATTTAGTTTCAAATCTATGGGATGTAGAAAGTTTAGCTTCAAATCCATGCGAAACCAATGATTTAGTTTCAGATACTTGCGATATAAGTGATATACCTCCAAATGCAGACAAAACAAACGAGTTAGCTTCAAATCTATACGAAACAAATGATTTAGCTTCAAACACTTGGGATATAAGTGATATAGCTTCAAATGCAGACGAAACAAACGAGTTAGTTCAAATCCTTGCGAGACACATCATTTAAATGCAAATCAATGCGATGTAGAAGGTATAGCTTCAAATCCGTGCCGAACAAATGATTTAGTATCAGATACTTGCGATATAAATGATATAGCTTCAAATGCAGGGGATACAAACGATTTAGCTTGAAATCCATGAGAAGCAAATGATTAAGCTTCAAATCAATGCGATGTAGAAGGTGTAGCTTCAAATTAATGCGAAACAAATGATTCAGATTCAAACACTTGGGATATATGTGATATAGCTGCAAATGCAGACGAAACAAACGAGTTAGCTTCAAATCCATGCGAAACAAATGATTTAGCTTCAAACACATGGGTTATAAGTGAAATAGCTTCAAATGCTGACGAATCAAAGGAGTTAGCTTCAAAATGCATGCGATACACATGATTTAGCTTCAAATCGATGCAATGTAGAAGGCTCAGCATCAAATCCATGCGGAATAAATGATTTAGCTCCAAATACTTGCGATATAAGTGATATAGATTCAACTGCAGGCTAAACGAACGAGTTAGCTGCAAATCCATGCGAAACACATGATTTAGCTTCAAATCTATGCGATGTAGAAGGTTTAGCTTCAAATCCATGCGACACAAATGATTTAGTTTCAGATACTTGCGATATAAGTGATATACCTCCAAATGCAGACGAAACAAACGAGCTAGCTTCAACTCCATGCGACACACATGATTAAGCTTCAAATGAATACGATGAAGAAGGCCCAGCTTCAAATCCATGCGGAACAAATGATTTAGCTCCAAATACTTGCGATATAAGTAATATAGATTCAACTGCAGGCCAAACAAACGAGTTAGCTTCAAATCCATGCGAAACAAATGATTTAGCTTCAAATACTTGGGATAAAAGTGATATAGCTTCAAATGCAGACGAAACAAACGAGTTAGCTTCAAATCCATGCGAAACACATGATTAAAATGAAAATCAATGCGATGTAGAAGGTTTAGCTTCAAAGCCATGCGACACAAATGATTTAGTTTCAGATACTTGCGATATAAGTGATATACATCCAAATGCAGACGAAACAAACGAGTTAGCTACAAATCCATGCGAAACACATGATATAGCTGCAAATGATAGCGATGTTGAAGGTTTAGCTTCAAATCCATGCGACACAAATGATTTAGTTTCAGATACTTGCGATATAAGAGATATACCTCCAAATGCAGACGAAACAAACGAGCTAGCTTCAACTCCATGCGACACACATGATAATGCTTCAAATCAATGCGATGTAGAAGGCTCAGCTTCAAATCCATGCGAAACAAATGATTTAGCTTCAGATACTAGCGATATATGTGATATTGCTTCAAGTGCAGACGAAACAAACGAGTTAGCTTCAAATCCATGCGAAACACATGATTTAGCTTCAAATCTATGCGATGTAGAAGGTTTAGCTTCAAATCCATGCGACACAAATGATTTAGTTTCAGATACTTGCGATATAAGTGATATACATCCAAATGCAGACGAAACAAACAAGTTAGCTTCAAATCCATGCGAAACAAATGATTTAGCTTCAGACGCTTGGGATATAAGTGATATAGCTTCAAATGCAGACGAAACAAACGAGTTAGTTCAAATCCTTGCGAAACACATCATTTAAATGCAAATCAATCCGATGTAGAAGGTATAGCTTCAAATCCGTGCCAAACAAATGATTTAGTATCAGATACTTGCGATATAAATGATATAGCTTCAAATGCAGGGGATACAAACGATTTAGCTTGAAATCCATGAGAAACAAATGATTAAGCTTCAAATCAATGCGATGTAGAAGGTTTAGCTTCAAATTCATGCGAAACAAATGATTCAGCTTCAAACACTTGGGATATATGTGATATAGCTTCAAATGCAGACGAAACAAACGAGTTAGCTTCACATCCAAGCGAAACACATGATTTAGCTTCAAATCAATGCGATGTAGAAGGTTTAGCTACAAATAAATGCGAAACAAATGGTTGAGCTACAAATACTTGCGATGTACGTTATTCAGATTCAACTGCATGCGCAACAAACGAGTTAGATACAAATCCATGCGAAACCTGTGATTTAGCAGCAAATCAATGCGATGTAGAAGGTTTAGCATCAAATCCATGCGAAACCAAGTATTTAGATTCAGATACTTACGATATAAGTGATATAGATTCAAATGCAGACGAAACAAACGAGTTAGCTTCAAATCCATACGAAACAAATGATTGAGCTTCAAACACTTGGGATATAAGTGATATAGCTTCAGCTGCATGCGAAACAAACGAGTTAGCTTCAAATCCATGCAAAACACATGCTTAAACTGAAAATCAATGCGATGTAGAAGGTTTAGCTTCAAATCCATGCGAAACAAATGATTTAGCTTCAGATGCTTGCGATATATGTGATATAGCATCAAATGCAGGCGAAGCGAACGAGTTAGCTGCAAATCCATGCGAAACACATGATTTAGTTTCAAATCTATGGGATGTAGAAAGTTTAGCTTCAAATCCATGCGAAACCAATGATTTAGTTTCAGATACTTGCGATATAAGTGATATACCTCCAAATGCAGACAAAACAAACGAGTTAGCTTCAAATCTATACGAAACAAATGATTTAGCTTCAAACACTTGGGATATAAGTGATATAGCTTCAAATGCAGACGAAACAAACGAGTTAGTTCAAATCCTTGCGAGACACATCATTTAAATGCAAATCAATGCGATGTAGAAGGTATAGCTTCAAATCCGTGCCGAACAAATGATTTAGTATCAGATACTTGCGATATAAATGATATAGCTTCAAATGCAGGGGATACAAACGATTTAGCTTGAAATCCATGAGAAGCAAATGATTAAGCTTCAAATCAATGCGATGTAGAAGGTGTAGCTTCAAATTAATGCGAAACAAATGATTCAGCTTCAAACACTTGGGATATATGTGATATAGCTGCAAATGCAGACGAAACAAACGAGTTAGCTTCACATCCAAGCGAAACACATGATTTAGCTTCAAATCAATGCGATGTAGAATGTTTAGCTACAAATCCATGCGAAACAAATGATTTAGCATCAAACACTCGGGATATAAGTGATATAGCTTCAAATGCAGACGAATCAAAGGAGTTAGCTTCAAAATGCATGCGATACACATGATTTAGCTTCAAATCAATGCGAAGTAGAAGGCTTAGCTTCAAATCCATGCGGAACAAATGATTTATCTTCAGATAATTGCGTTATAAGCGATATACGTTCAAATGCAGACGAAACAAACGAGCTAGCTTCAACTCCATGCGACACGCATGATAAAGCTTCAAATCAATGCGATGTAGAAGGCTCAGCTTCAAATCCATGCGGAATAAATGATTTAGCTCCAAATACTTGCGATATAAGTGATATAGATTCAACTGCAGGCTAAACGAACGATTTAGCTGCAAATCCATGCGAAACACATGATTTAGCTTCAAATCTATACGATGTAGAAGGTTTAGCTTCAAATCCATGCGACACAAATGATTTAGTTTCAGATATTTGCGATATAAGTGATATACCTCCAAATGCAGACGAAACAAACGAGTTAGCTACAAATCCATGCGAAACACATGATATAGCTGCAAATGAAAGCGATGTTGAAGGTTTAGCTTCAAATCCATGCGAAACAAATGATTTAGCTTCAGATACTAGCGGTATATGTGATATTGCTTCAAGTGCAGACGAAACAAACGAGTTAGCTTCAAATCCATGCGGAACACATGATTAAACTGAAAATCAATGCGATGTAGAAGTTTTAGCTTCAAATCCGTGCGAAACAAATGATTTAGCTTCAGATACTTACGATATAAGTGATATAGCATCAAATGCAGGCTAAACGAACGAGTTAGCTGCAAATCCATGTGAAACACATGATTTAGCTTCAAATCTATGCGATGTAGAAGGTTTAGCTTCAAATCCATGCGGCACAAATGATTTAGTTTCAGATACTTGCGATATAAGTGATATAGCTTCAAATGCAGGGGATACAAACGAATTAGCTTCAAATCCATGAGAAACAAATGATTAAGCTTCAAATGCAGGCGAAACGAAAGAGTTAGCATCAAATTCATGCGAAAGAAATGATTTAGCTTCAGATACTAGCGATATAAGTGATATAGATTCAATTGCAGACGAAACAAACAAGTTAGCATCAAATCCATGCGAAACACATGAACTAGCTTCAAATCAATGCGGTGTAGAAGGTTTAGCTTCAAATCCATGCGAAACAAGTGATTTAGCTTCAAACACATGGGATATAAGTGATATAGCTTCAAATGCAGACGAATCAAAGGAGTTAACTTCAAAATGCATGCGATACACATGATTTACCTTTAAATCAATGCGAAGTAGAAGGCTTAGCTTCAAATCCATGCGGAACAAATGATTTATCATCAGATAATTGCGTTATAAGAGATATACGTTCAAATGCAGACGAAACAAACGAGCTAGCTTCAACTCCATGCGACACGCATGATTAAGCTTCAAATCAATACAATGTAGAAGGCTCAGCTTCAAATCCCTGCGGAACAAATGATTTAGCTCCAAATACTTGCGATATTTGTGATATAGATTCAACTGCAGGCCAAACAAACGAGTTAGCTTCAAATCCATGCGACACACATGATTAAGCTTCAAATCAATGCGATGTAGAAGGCTCAGCTTCAAATCCATGCGGAATAAATGATTTAGCTCCAAATACTTGCGATATAAGTGATATAGATTCAACTGCAGGCTAAACGAACGAGTTAGCTGCAAATCCATGCGAAACACATGATTTAGCTTCAAATCTATGCGATGTAGAAGGTTTAGCTTCAAATCCATGCGACACAAATGATTTAGTTTCAGATACTTGCGATATAAGTGATATACCTCCAAATGCAGACGAAACACACGAGTTAGCTGCAAATCCATGCAAAACACATGATTAAGCTTCAAATCAATGCTGTGTGGAAGGTTTAGCTTCAAATCCATGCGAAACAAATGATTTAGTATCAGATACTTGCGATATAAATGATATAGCTTCAAATGCAGGGGATACAAACGAATTAGCTTCAAATCCATGCGAAACACATGATTAACCTTCAAATCAATGCGATGTAGAAGGTTTAGCTTCAAATTCATGCGAAACAAATGATTTAGCATCAAACACTTGGGATATAAGTGGTATAGCTTCAGCTGCATGCGAAACAAACGAGTTAGCTTCAAATCCATGCGAAACACATGATTAAACTGAAAATCAATGCGATGTAGAAGGTTTAGCTTCAAATCCATGCGAAACAAATGATTTAGCTTCAGATACTTGCGACATAAGTGATATAGCATCAAATGCAGGCGAAGCGAACGAGTTAGCTGCAAATCCATGCGAAACACATGATATAGCTGCAAATCAAAGCGATGTTGAAGGTTTAGACTCAAATCAATGCGACACAAATGATTTAGCTTCAGATACTAGCGATATAAGTGATATAGCTTCAAATGCAGGTGAAACAAACGAGTTACCTTCAAATCCATGCGAAATACGTGATTTAGCTGCAAATCAATCCGATGTAGAAGGTTTAACTTCAAATCCAATCGAAACATATGATTTAGATTCAGATACTTCCGATATATGTGATATGGCATCAAATGCAGGCGAATCAAACGAGATAGCTTCAAATCCAAGCGAATCACATGATTTAGCTTCAAATCAATGCGATGTAGAAGGTTTAGCTTCAAATCCATGCGGAACACATGATTTAGCTTAAAATTCATGCGATCTAGATGGTTTAGCTTCAAATCCATGCGAAACAAATGATAGAGCTGCAAACACTTGGGATATGGGTGATATAGCTTCAGCTGCATGCGAAACAAACGAGTAAGCTTTAAGTCCATGCGATGTAGAAGGTTTAGCTTCAAATCCATGCGAAACAAATGATTTAGCTTCAAATACTTGGGATATAAGTGATATAGCTTCAAATGCAGACGAAACAAACGAGTTAGTTCAAATCCTTGCGAGACACATCATTTAAATGCAAATCAATGCGATGTAGAAGGTATAGCTTCAAATCCGTGCCGAACAAATGATTTAGTATCAGATACTTGCGATATAAATGATATAGCTTCAAATGCGGGGGATACAAACGATTTAGCTTGAAATCCATGAGAAGCAAATGATTAAGCTTCAAATCAATGCGATGTAGAAGGTGTAGCTTCAAATTAATGCGAAACAAATGATTCAGCTTCAAACACTTGGGATATATGTGATATAGCTGCAAATGCAGACGAAACAAACGAGTTAGCTTCACATCCAAGCGAAACACATGATTTAGCTTCAAATCAATGCGATGTAGAAGGTTTAGCTACAAATCCATGCGAAACAAATGATTTAGCATCAAACACTCGGGATATAAGTGATATAGCTTCAAATGCAGACGAATCAAAGGAGTTAGCTTCAAAATGCATGCGATACACATGATTTAGCTTCAAATCAATGCGAAGTAGAAGGCTTAGCTTCAAATCCATGCGGAACAAATGATTTATCTTCAGATAATTGCGTTATAAGCGATATACGTTCAAATGCAGACGAAACAAACGAGCTAGCTTCAACTCCATGCGACACGCATGATAAAGCTTCAAATCAATGCGATGTAGAAGGCTCAGCTTCAAATCCATGCGGAATAAATGATTTAGCTCCAAATACTTGCGATATAAGTGATATAGATTCAACTGCAGGCTAAACGAACGATTTAGCTGCAAATCCATGCGAAACACATGATTTAGCTTCAAATCTATACGATGTAGAAGGTTTAGCTTCAAATCCATGCGACACAAATGATTTAGTTTCAGATATTTGCGATATAAGTGATATACCTCCAAATGCAGACGAAACAAACGAGTTAGCTACAAATCCATGCGAAACACATGATATAGCTGCAAATGAAAGCGATGTTGAAGGTTTAGCTTCAAATCCATGCGAAACAAATGATTTAGCTTCAGATACTAGCGGTATATGTGATATTGCTTCAAGTGCAGACGAAACAAACGAGTTAGCTTCAAATCCATGCGGAACACATGATTAAACTGAAAATCAATGCGATGTAGAAGTTTTAGCTTCAAATCCGTGCGAAACAAATGATTTAGCTTCAGATACTTACGATATAAGTGATATAGCATCAAATGCAGGCTAAACGAACGAGTTAGCTGCAAATCCATGTGAAACACATGATTTAGCTTCAAATCTATGCGATGTAGAAGGTTTAGCTTCAAATCCATGCGGCACAAATGATTTAGTTTCAGATACTTGCGATATAAGTGATATAGCTTCAAATGCAGGGGATACAAACGAATTAGCTTCAAATCCATGAGAAACAAATGATTAAGCTTCAAATGCAGGCGAAACGAAAGAGTTAGCATCAAATTCATGCGAAAGAAATGATTTAGCTTCAGATACTAGCGATATAAGTGATATAGATTCAATTGCAGACGAAACAAACAAGTTAGCATCAAATCCATGCGAAACACATGAACTAGCTTCAAATCAATGCGGTGTAGAAGGTTTAGCTTCAAATCCATGCGAAACAAGTGATTTAGCTTCAAACACATGGGATATAAGTGATATAGCTTCAAATGCAGACGAATCAAAGGAGTTAACTTCAAAATGCATGCGATACACATGATTTACCTTTAAATCAATGCGAAGTAGAAGGCTTAGCTTCAAATCCATGCGGAACAAATGATTTATCATCAGATAATTGCGTTATAAGAGATATACGTTCAAATGCAGACGAAACAAACGAGCTAGCTTCAACTCCATGCGACACGCATGATTAAGCTTCAAATCAATACAATGTAGAAGGCTCAGCTTCAAATCCCTGCGGAACAAATGATTTAGCTCCAAATACTTGCGATATTTGTGATATAGATTCAACTGCAGGCCAAACAAACGAGTTAGCTTCAAATCCATGCGACACACATGATTAAGCTTCAAATCAATGCGATGTAGAAGGCTCAGCTTCAAATCCATGCGGAATAAATGATTTAGCTCCAAATACTTGCGATATAAGTGATATAGATTCAACTGCAGGCTAAACGAACGAGTTAGCTGCAAATCCATGCGAAACACATGATTTAGCTTCAAATCTATGCGATGTAGAAGGTTTAGCTTCAAATCCATGCGACACAAATGATTTAGTTTCAGATACTTGCGATATAAGTGATATACCTCCAAATGCAGACGAAACACACGAGTTAGCTGCAAATCCATGCAAAACACATGATTAAGCTTCAAATCAATGCTGTGTGGAAGGTTTAGCTTCAAATCCATGCGAAACAAATGATTTAGTATCAGATACTTGCGATATAAGTGATATAGCATCAAATGCAGGCTAGACGAACGAGGTAGCTGCAAATCCATGCGAAACACATGATTTAGCTTCAAATCTATGCGATGTAGAAGGTTTAGCTTCAAATCCATGCGACACAAATGATTTAATTTCAGATACTTGCGATATAAGTGATATACCTGCAAATGCAGACGAAACAAACGAATCAGCTTCAAATCCATGCGAAACAAATGATTTAGCTTCAAACACTTGGGAAATAAGTGATATAGCTTCAAATGCAGACGAAACAAACGAGTTAGCTTCAAATCCATGCGACACAAATGATTTAATTTCAGATACTTGCGATATAAGTGATATACCTGCAAATGCAGACGAAACAAACGAGTTAGCTTCAAATCCATGCGACACACAAGATTAAGCTTCAAATCAATGCGATGTAGGAGGCTCAGCTTCAAATCCATGCGGAATAAATGATTTAGCTCCAAATACTTGCGATATAAGTGATATAGATTCAACTGCAGGCTAAACGAACGAGTTAGCTGCAAATCCATGCGAAACACATGATTTAGCTACAAATCTATGCGATGTAGTAGGTTTAGCTTCAAATCCATGCGACACAAATGATTTAGTTTCAGATACTTGCGATATAAGTGATATACCTCCAAATGCAGACGAAACAAACGAGTTTGCTGCAAATCCATGCAAAACACATGATTAAGCTTCAAATCAATGCTGTGTGGAAGGTTTAGCTTCAAATCCATGCGAAACAAATGATTTAGTATCAGATACTTGCGATATAAATGATATAGCTTCAAATGCAGGGGATACAAACGAATTAGCTTCAAATCCATGCGAAACACATGATTAAGCTTCAAATCAATGCGATGTAGAAGGTTTAGCTTCAAATTCATGCGAAACAAATGATTTAGCATCAAACACTTGGGATATAAGTGATATAGCTTCAGCTGCATGCGAAACAAACGAGTTAGCTTCAAATCCATGCGAAACACATGATTAAACTGAAAATCAATGCGATGTAGAAGGTTTAGCATCAAATCCATGCGAAACAAATGACTTAGCTTCAGATACTAGCGATATAAGTGATATTGCTTCAAGTGCAGACGAAACAAACGAGTTAGCTTCAAATCCATGCGGAACACATGATTTAGCTTAAAATTCATGCGATTTAGATGGTTTAGCTTCAAATCCATGCGAAACAAATGATAGAGCTGCAAACACTTGGGATATGGGTGATATAGCTTCAGCTGCATGCGAAACAAACGAGTTAGCTTTAAGTCCATGCGATGTAGAAGGTTTAGCTTCAAATCCATGCGAAACAAATGATTTAGCTTCAAATACTTGGGATATAAGTGATATAGCTTCAAATGCAGCCGAAACAAACAAGTTAGCTTCAAATCCATGCGAAACACATGATTAAACTGAAAATAAATGCGATGTAGAAGGTTTAGCTGCAAATCCGTGCGAAACAAACGATTTAGCTTCAGATACTTACGATATAAGTGATATAGCATCAAATGCAGGCTAGACGAACGAGGTAGCTTCAAATCCATGCGAAACACATGATTTAGCTTCAAATCTATGCGATGTAGAAGGTTTAGCTTCAAATCCATGCGACACAAATGATTTAATTTCAGATACTTGCGATATAAGTGATATACCTGCAAATGCAGACGAAACAAACGAGTCAGCTTCAAATCCATGCGAAACAAATGATTTAGCTTCAAACACTTGGGAAATAAGTGATATAGCTTCAAATGCAGACGAAACAAACGAGTTAGCTTCAAATCCAAGCGAAACACATGATTTAGCATGAATTCAATGGGATGTAGAAGTTTTAGACACAAATCCATGCGAAACAAATGATTTAGCATCAAACACTCGGGATATAAGTGATATAGCATCAAATGCAGACGAATCAAACGAGATAGCTTCAAAATGCATGCGATACATATGATTTATCTTCAAATCAATGCGAAGTAGAAGGCTTAGCTTCAAATCCATGCGGAACCAATGATTTATCTTCAGATAATTGCGTTATAAGCGATATTCGTTCAAATGCAGACGAAACAAACGAGCTAGCTTCAACTCCATGCGAAACACATGATTAAGCTTCAAATCAATGCGATGTAGAATGCTTAGCTTCAAATCCATGCGAAACAAATGATGTAGCTTCAAACATTTGGGATAGAAGTGATATAGCTTCAAATGCAGACGAAACAAACGAGTTCGCTTCACATCCAAGCGAAACACATGATTTATCTTCAAATCAATGCGAATTAGAAGGCTTAGCTTCAAATCGATGCGGAACAAATGATTTTGCTTCAGATACTTGCGATATAAGTAATATAGATTCAACTGCAGGCCAAACAAACGAGTTAGCTTCAAATCCATGCGAAACACAATATTTAGATGCAAATCAATGCGATGCAGAAGGTTTAGCTTCAAATCCATTCGAAACAAATGGTTTAGCTACAAATACTTGCGATGTACGTTATTCAAATTCAACTGCATGCGCAACAAACGAGTTAGATTCAAATCCATGCGAAACCTGTGATTTAGCAGCAAATCAATGCGATGTAGAAGGTTTAGCATCAAATCCATGCGAAACCAAGGATTTAGATTCAGATACTTGCAATATAAGTGATATAGATTCAAATGCAGACGAAACAAACGAGATAGCTTCAAATCCATGCGACGCAAATGATTTAGTTTCAGATACTTGCGATATAAGTGATATACCTCCAAATGCAGACGAAACAAACGAGTTAGCTTCAAATCCATGCGAAACAAATGATTTAGTTTCAGATACTTGCGATATGAGTGATATACCTCCAAATGCAGACGAAACAAACGAGTTAGCTTCAAATCCATGCGATACACAAGATTTAGCTTCAAATCAATGCGATGTAGAAGGTTTAGCTTCAAATCCATCCGAAACAAATGATTTAGGTTCAGATACTTGCGATATAAGCGATATAGCTTCAAATGCAGGAGAAAAAAAACGAGTTAGCTTCAAATACATGCGAAACACATGATTTAGCTGCAAATCAATGCGATGTAGAAGTTTTATCTTCAAATCCATGCGAATCAAATGATTTAGGTTCAGATACTTGCGATATAAATGATATAGCTTCATATCCAAGCGAAACACACGATTTAGCTTCAAATCGATGCCATGTAGTAGGTTTAACTTCAAATCTATGCGAAACACGCGATTTAGCAGCAAATCAATGCGAAGTAGAAGGCTTATCTTCAAATCCACGCGAAACAAAAATGGTTTAGCCTCAAATAATTGTGATAAACATGATTTAGCTTCAACTGCTTGCAGAACAAACGAGTTAGCTTAAAATCCATGCGAAACACATGATTTAGCTTCAAATCAATGCGATGCAGAAGGTTTATCTTCAAATCCATGCGAATCACATGATTTAGGTTCAGGTACTTGCGATATAAATGATATAGCTTCATATCCAAGCGAAACACACGATTTAGCTTCAAATCGATGC
This sequence comes from Megalopta genalis, assembly GCF_051020955.1. Taxonomy (NCBI): domain Eukaryota; kingdom Metazoa; phylum Arthropoda; class Insecta; order Hymenoptera; family Halictidae; genus Megalopta; species Megalopta genalis. Next base: position 68,667 of record NW_027476887.1, on the reverse strand, counting down.
CATGTAGTAGGTTTAGCTTCAAATCTATGCGAAACACGCGATTTAACAGCAAATCAATGCGATGTAGAAGGTTTAGCATCAAATTCATGCGAAACCAATGATTTACTTTCAGATACTTATCGATATAAGTGATATAGCTTCAAATGCAGGCGAAACAAACGAGATTGCTTGAAATCCATGAGCAACAAATGATTTAGATTCAAATCAATTGCGAAGGTGAAGGCTAATCTTCAAATCCAAGCGAATCACATGATTTAGCTTCAGATAATTGCGATATTAGTAATATAGCTTGAAATGCAGGGGAAACAAACGAGTTAGCTTCAAATCCACGCGAAACAAATGATTTAGCTTCAGATACTTGCGATATATGTTATTTATCTTCAAATGCAGAAGAAACAAACGAGCTAGCTTCAACTCCATACGAAACAGATGATTTAGATTCAAATCAATGTTATGTGGAAGGTTTAGCTTCAAATCCATGCAACACAAATGATTTAGCTTCAGATACTTGCAATATAAGTGATACAGCTGCAAATGCAGGCGAAACGGTCGAGTTAGCTTCAAATCCATGCGAAACAAATGATTTAGAATACGATACTTGCGACATAACGGATATAGTTTCAAATTCAGGGAATACAAACGAGTTAGATTAAAATCCATGCGAAACACATGATTTAGCTTCAAATCAATGCGATGTAGAAGGATTAGCTTCCAATCCATGAGAAGCAAATGATTGAGCTTCACTTATATCGCAAGTATCTGAACCTAAACCATTTGTTTCGCATGTGTCTGAAGTCAACTCGTTTGTTGCGTCTGCATGTGAAGCTATATCACTCTTAGATCGCAAGTATCTGGAGCTAAATTATTGGTTTCGCATGGATTTGGAGCTAAACCTTCTAGATCGCATTTATTCGCTGCTAAATCATGTGTTTCGCATGGATTTGGAGCTAAAACTTCTACATCGCATTGATTTGAAGCTAAATCATGAGTATCTCACGGATTTTGAAGCCAACTCGTTTGTTTCGTCTGCATTTGATGCTATATCACTTATATCGCAAGTATTTGAAGCCAAAACAGTTGTTTCGCATGGATTTGAAGCTAAACCTTATACTTCGCATTGATTTGCGGCTAAATCATATGTTTTGCTTGGATTTGAAGGTTAACTCGTTTGTTTCTCCTGAATTTTAAACTATATCACTTACATCGGGAGTATCTGAACCTAAATAGTATGTTTCGCATGGATTTGAAACTAAACCTTCTGCATAGCATTGATTTGCAGCTAAATCATGTGTTTCGCATGGATTTGAAGCTAACTAGTTTGTTTCGTCTGCACTTGAAACTATATCACTTATATTGCAAGTATCTAAAGGTAAATCATTTGTTTCGCATGGATTTGAAGCAAAACCTTCTAAATCGCATTGATTTGCAGCTAAATCATGTGTTTCGCAAGGATTTGAAGCTATCTCGGTTGTTTCTTCTGCATTTGAAGCTATATCACTTACATCCCAAGTTTTTGAAGCTAGCTCGTTTGTTTTCCTTGCATTTGAAGCTATATCATTTATATCGCAAGTATCTGGAGCTAAATCATTTGTGTCGCATGAATTTGAAGCTAAACCTTCTACATAGCACTGATTTGAAGCTTAATCATGTGTTTCGCATGGATTTGAAGCTCACTAGTTTGTTTCGTCTGCACTTGAAGCTATATCACTTATATCGCAAGTATCTGAAGGTAAATCATTTGTTTCGCATGGATTTGAAGCTAAACCTTCTACATCGCTTTGATTTGCAGCTAAATCATGTGTTTCGCTTGGACTTGAAGCTAACTCGTTCGTTTCATCTGCATATGAAGCTATATCACTTATATCGCTAGAACCTGGAGCTAAATCATTTGTTTCGCATGGATTTGAAGCTAACCCTTCAACTTCGCATTGATTTGCAGCTAAATCATGTGTTTCGCATGGATTTGAATCTAACTCGTTTGTTTCCCCTGCATTTCAAGATATATAACTTATATCGCAAGTATCTGATGCTAAATCATTTGTTTCGCATGGATTTGAAGCTAAACCTTCTACTTTCGCGTTGATTTGAAGCTGACTCGTTTGTTTCGTCCGCATTTAAAGCTATATCACTTATTTCGCAAATTTTTGAAGCTAGCTTGTTTGTTTCCCCTGCATTTGAAGCTATGTCACTTATATCGCAAGCATCTGAAGCTAAATCATTTGTGTCGCGTGAATTTGAAGCTAATCCTTCTACATAGCACTGATTTGAAGCTAATTCATGTGTTTCGCATGGATTTGAAGCTAACTCGTTTGTTTCCCCTGCATTTGAAGCTACATTACTAATATCGCAATTATCTGAAGCTAAATCATGTGATTCGCTTGGATTTGAAGCTTTGCCTTCAACTTCGCAATTGATTTGAAGCTAAATCGTGTATTTCGCATGGATTAGAAGTAAACTCGTTTGTTTCGCCTGCATTTCAAGGTATATCCTTTATTTCGCAAGTATCTGAAGATAAATCATTTGTGTCGCATGAATTTGAAGCTAAACCTTCTACATAGCACTGATTTGAAGCTTAATCATGTGTTTCGCATGGATTTGAAGCTAACTAGTTTGTTTCGTCTGCACTTGAAACAATATCACTTATATCGCAAGTATCTGAAGGTAAATCATTTGTTTCGCATGGATTTGAAGCAAAACCTTCTAAATCGCATTGATTTGCAGCTAAATCATGTGTTTCGCAAGGATTTGAAGCTATCTCGGTTGTTTCGTCTGCATTTGAAGCTATATCACGTATATCGCAAGTATCTGATGCTAAATCATTTTTTTCGCATGGATTTGAAGCTAAACCTTCTACATCGCATTGATTTGAAGCTAATTCATGTGTTTCGCATGGATTGGAAGCTAACTCGTTTGTTTCCCCTGCATTTTAGGCTATATCACTTATATCGCAAGTATCTGAAGCTAAATCATTTGTTCCGCATGGATTTGAAGCTAAACCTTCTACTTTCGCGTTGATTTGAAGCTGACTCGTTTGTTTCGTCCGCATTTAAAGCTATATCACTTTTTTCCCAAGTTTTTGAAGCTAGCACGTTTGTTTCCCCTGCATTTGAAGCTATGTCACTTATATCGCAAGCATCTGAAGCTAAATCATTTGTGTCGCATGAATTTGAAGCTAATCCTTCTACATAGCACTGATTTGAAGCTAACTCATGTGTTTCGCATGGATTTGAAGCTAACTCGTTTGTTTCCCCTGCATTTGAAGCTATATTACTAATATCGCAATTATCTGAAGCTAAATCATTTGTTCCGCATGGATTTGAAGCTAAACCTTCTACTTTCGCGTTGATTTGAAGCTGACTCGTTTGTTTCGTCCGCATTTAAAGCTATATCACTTTTTTCCCAAGTTTTTGAAGCTAGCACGTTTGTTTCCCCTGCATTTGAAGCTATGTCACTTATATCGCAAGTATCTGAAGATAAATCATTTGTGTCGCATGAATTTGAAGCTAAACCTTCTACATAGCACTGATTTGAAGCTTAATCATGTGTTTCGCATGGATTTGAAGCTAACTAGTTTGTTTCGTCTGCACTTGAAACTATATCACTTATATTGCAAGTATCTAAAGGTAAATCATTTGTTTCGCATGGATTTGAAGCAAAACCTTCTAAATCGCATTGATTTGCAGCTAAATCATGTGTTTCGCAAGGATTTGAAGCTATCTCGGTTGTTTCTTCTGCATTTGAAGCTATATCACTTACATCCCAAGTTTTTGAAGCTAGCTCGTTTGTTTTCCTTGCATTTGAAGCTATATCATTTATATCGCAAGTATCTGGAGCTAAATCATTTGTGTCGCATGAATTTGAAGCTAAACCTTCTACATAGCACTGATTTGAAGCTTAATCATGTGTTTCGCATGGATTTGAAGCTCACTAGTTTGTTTCGTCTGCACTTGAAGCTATATCACTTATATCGCAAGTATCTGAAGGTAAATCATTTGTTTCGCATGGATTTGAAGCTAAACCTTCTACATCGCTTTGATTTGCAGCTAAATCATGTGTTTCGCTTGGACTTGAAGCTAACTCGTTCGTTTCATCTGCATATGAAGCTATATCACTTATATCGCTAGAACCTGGAGCTAAATCATTTGTTTCGCATGGATTTGAAGCTAACCCTTCAACTTCGCATTGATTTGCAGCTAAATCATGTGTTTCGCATGGATTTGAATCTAACTCGTTTGTTTCCCCTGCATTTCAAGATATATAACTTATATCGCAAGTATCTGATGCTAAATCATTTGTTTCGCATGGATTTGAAGCTAAACCTTCTACTTTCGCGTTGATTTGAAGCTGACTCGTTTGTTTCGTCCGCATTTAAAGCTATATCACTTATTTCGCAAATTTTTGAAGCTAGCTTGTTTGTTTCCCCTGCATTTGAAGCTATGTCACTTATATCGCAAGCATCTGAAGCTAAATCATTTGTGTCGCGTGAATTTGAAGCTAATCCTTCTACATAGCACTGATTTGAAGCTAATTCATGTGTTTCGCATGGATTTGAAGCTAACTCGTTTGTTTCCCCTGCATTTGAAGCTACATTACTAATATCGCAATTATCTGAAGCTAAATCATGTGATTCGCTTGGATTTGAAGCTTTGCCTTCAACTTCGCAATTGATTTGAAGCTAAATCGTGTATTTCGCATGGATTAGAAGTAAACTCGTTTGTTTCGCCTGCATTTCAAGGTATATCCTTTATTTCGCAAGTATCTGAAGATAAATCATTTGTGTCGCATGAATTTGAAGCTAAACCTTCTACATAGCACTGATTTGAATCTTAATCATGTGTTTCGCATGGATTTGAAGCTAACTAGTTTGTTTCGTCTGCACTTGAAACAATATCACTTATATCGCAAGTATCTGAAGGTAAATCATTTGTTTCGCATGGATTTGAAGCAAAACCTTCTAAATCGCATTGATTTGCAGCTAAATCATGTGTTTCGCAAGGATTTGAAGCTATCTCGGTTGTTTTGTCTGCATTTGAAGCTATATCACTTATATCCCAAGTTTTTGAAGCTAGCTCGTTTGTTTCCCCTGCATTTGAAGCTATGTCATTTATATCGCAAGTATCTGAAGCTAAATCATTTGTGTCGCATGAATTTGAAGCTAAACCTTCTACATAGCACTGATTTGAAGCTTAATCATGTGTTTCGCATGGATTTGAAGCTAACTAGTTTGTTTCGTCTGCACTTGAAACTATATCACTTATATCGCAAGTATCTGAAGGTAAATCATTTGTTTCGCATGGATTTGAAGCTAAACCTTCTACATCGCTTTGATTTGCAGCTAAATCATGGATTTCGCAAGGATTTGAAGCTATCTCGGTTGTTTCGTCTGCATTTGAAGCTATATCACTTACATCCCAAGTTTTTGAAGCTAGCTCGTTTGTTGCCCGTGCATTTGAAGCTATGTCACTTATATCGCAAGTATCTGAAGGTAAATCATTTGTTTCGCATGGATTTGAAGCTAAACCTTCTACATCGCTTTGATTTGCAGCTAAATCATGTATTTCGCATGGACTTGAAGCTAACTCGTTTGATTCGTCTGCAGTTGAAGCTATAGCCCCTATATCCAAAGTGTTTGAAGCTCAATCATTTGCTTCGCATGGTTTTGAAGCTTATCCTTCTACATCGCATTGATTTGCAGCTAAATCATGTGTTTCGCATGGATTTGAAGCTAACTCGTTTGTTTCGTCTGCATTTGAAACTATATCACTTATATCGCAAGTATCTGATGCTAAATCATTTTTTTCGCATGGATTTAAAGCTAAACCTTCTACATCGCATTGATTGGAAGCTAATTCATGTGTTTCGCATGGATTGGATGCTAACTCGTTTGTTTCCCCTGCATTTGAGGCTATATCACTTATATCGCAAGTATCTGAAGCTAAATCATTTGTTTCGCATGAATTTGCAGCTAAACCTTGATCATCGCATTGATTTGCAGCTAAATCATGTGTTTCGCATGGATTTGAAGCTAACTCGTTTGTTTCGTCTGCATTTGAAACTATATCACTTATATCGCAAGTATCTGATGCTAAATCATTTTTTTCTCATGGATTTGAAGCTAAACCTTCTACATCGCATTGATTTGAAGCTAATTCATGTGTTTCGCATGGATTGGAAGCTAACTCGTTTGTTTCCCCTGCATTTGAGGCTATATCACTTATATCGCAAGTATCTGAAGCTAAATCATTTGTTTCGCATGAATTTGCAGCTAAACCTTCAACATCGCATTGATTTGCAGCTAAATCATGTGTTTCGCATGGACTTGAAGCTAACTCGTTTGATTCGTCTGCATTTGATGCTATATCGCTTATATCGCAAGTATCTGAAGCTAAATCATTTGTTTCGCATGGATTTGAAGCTAAGACATCTAGTTCGCATTGATTTGAAGCTAAATCACGTGTTTCGCATGGATTTGAAGCTAACTCGTTTGTTTCGTCTGCATTTGAAACTATATCACTTATATCGCAAGTATCTGATGCTAAATCATTTTTTTCGCATGGATTTGAAGCTAAATCTTCTACATCGCATTGATTTGAAGCTAATTCATGTGTTTCGCATGGATTGGAAGCTAACTCGTTTGTTTCCCCTGCATTTGAGGCTATATCACTTATATCGCAAGTATCTGAAGCTAAATCATTTGTTTCGCATGAATTTGCAGCTAAACCTTGAACATCGCATTGATTTGCAGCTAAATCATGTGTTTCGCATGGATTTGAAGCTAACTCGTTTGTTTCGTCTGCATTTGAAACTATATCACTTATATCGCAAGTATCTGATGCTAAATCATTTTTTTCGCATGGATTTGAAGCTAAACCTTCTACATCGCATTGATTTGAAGATAATTCATGTGTTTCTCATGGAATGGAAGCTAACTCGTTTGTTTCCCCTGCATTTGAGGCTATATCACTTATATCGCAAGTATCTGAAGCTAAATCATTTGTTTCGCATGAATTTGCAGCTAAACCTTGAACATCGCATTGATTTGCAGCTAAATCATGTGTTTCGCATGAATTTGAAGCTAACTCGTTTGTTTCGTCTGCATTTGAAACTATATCACTTATATCGCAAGTATCTGATGCTAAATCATTTTTTTCGCATGGATTTGAAGCTAAACTTTCTACATCGCATTGATTTGAAGCTAAACCTTCTACATCGCATTGATTTGAAGATAATTCATGTGTTTCGCATGGATTGGAAGCTAACTCGTTTGTTTCCCCTGCATTTGAGGCTATATCACTTATATCGCAAGTATCTGAAGCTAAATCATTTGTTTCGCATGAATTTGCAGCTAAACCTTCTACATAGCACTGATTTGAAGCTTAATCATGTGTTTTGCATGGATTTGAAGCTAACTAGTTTGTTTCGTCTGCATTTGAAACTATATCACTTATATCGCAAGTATCTGAAGGTAAATCATTTGTTTCGCATGGATTTGAAGCTAAACCTTCTACATCGCTTTGATTTGCAGCTAAATCATGTATTTCGCATGGACTTGAAGCTAACTCGTTTGATTCGTCTGCATTTGATGCTATATCGCTTATACCGCAAGTATCTGAAGCTAAATCATTTGTTTCGCATGGATTTGAAGCTAAGACATCTAGTTCGCATTGATGTGAAGCTAAATCATGTGTTTCGCATGGATTGGAAGCTAACTCGTTTGTTTCCCCTGCATTCGAGGCTATATCACTTATATCCCAAGTATCTGAAGCTAAATCATTTGTTTCGCATGAATTTGCAGCTAAACCTTGAACATCGCATTGATTTGCAGCTAAATCATATGTTTCGCATGGATTTGAAGCTAACTCGTTTGTTTCGTCTGCATTTGAAACTATATCATTTATATCGCAAGTATCTGAAGCTAAATCATTTTTTCGCATGGATTTGAAGCTAAACTTTCTACATCGCATTGATTTGAAACTAATTCATGTGTTTCGCATGGATTTCGATGCTAACTCGTTTGTTTCCCCTGCATTTGGCGCTATATCACCTATATCGCCATTATATGATGATAAATCATTTGTTTCGCATGGATTTGAAGCTAAACCTTCTGAACCGCATTTATTTGAATCTAAAACATGTGATTCTCTTGGATTTGAAGCTAACTCGTTTGTTTCGTCTGCATTTGAAACTATATCACTTATATCGCAAGTATCTGATGCTAAATCATTTTTTTCGCTAGGATTTGAAGCTAAACCTTCTACATCGCTTTGATTTGCAGCTAAATCATGTGTTTCGCATGGACTTGAAGCTAACTCGTTTGATTCGTCTGCAGTTGAAGCTATAGCCCCTATATCCCAAGTGTTTGAAGCTCAATCATTTGCTTCGCATGGTTTTGAAGCTAATCCTTCTACATCGCATTGATTTGATGCTAAATCATGTGTTTCGCATGAATTTGAATCTAACTCGCTTGTTTCCCCTGCATTTCAAGCTATATCACTTATATCGCTAGAATCTGGAGCTGAATCATTTGTTTCGCATGGATTTGAAGCTAAACCTTCAACTTCGCATTGATTTGCAGTTGAATCATGTGTTTCGCATGGATTTGAATCTAACTCGTTTGTTTCCCCTGCATTTCAAGATATATAACTTATATCGCAAGTATCTGATGCTAAATCATTTGTTTCGCATGGATTTGAAGCTATCTAGTTTGTTTCGTCTGCACTTGAAACTATATCACTTATATCGCAAGTATCTAAAGCTAAATCATTTGTTTCGCATGGATTTGAAGCTAAACCTTCTACATCGCTTTGATTTGCAGCTAAAACATGTGTTTCGCATGGACTTGAAGCTAACTCGTTTGATTCGTCTGCATTTGATGCTATATCGCTTATATCCCAAGTATCTGAAGCTAAATCATTTGTTTCGCATGGATTTGTAGCTAAACCATCAACATCGCATTGATTTGAAGCTAATTCATGTTTTTCGCATGGATTGGAAGCTAACTCGTTTCTTTCGTCTGCATTTGAAACTATATCACTTATATCGCAAGTATCTGATGCTAAATAATTTTTTTCGCATGGATTTGAAGCTAAACTTTCTACATCGCATTGATTTGAAGCTAATTCATGTGTTTCGCATGGATTTGAAGCTAACTCGTTTGTTTCGTCTGCATTTGAAACTATATCACTTATATCGCAAGTATCTGATGCTAAATCATTTTTTTCGCATGGATTTGAAGCTAAACCTTCTACATCGCATTGATTTGAAGCTAATTCATCTTTTTCGCAAGGATTGGAAGCTAACTCGTTTGTTTCCCCTGCATTTGAGGCTATAACACTTATATCGCAAGTATCTGAAGCTAAATCATTTGCTTCGCATGAATTTGCAGCTAAACCTTCAACATCGCATTGATTTGCAGCTAAATCATGTGTTTCGCATGGACTTGAAGCTAACTCGTTTGATTCGTCTGCAGTTGAAGCTATAGCCCCTATATCCAAAGTGTTTGAAGCTCAATCATTTGCTTCGCATGGTTTTGAAGCTAATCCTTCTACATCGCATTGATTTGATGCTAAATCATGTGTTTCGCATGAATTTGAAGCTAACTCGTTTGTTCCATCTGCATTTGAAGTTATATCATTTATATCGCAAGTATCTGAAGCTAAATCATTTGTTCCGCATGAATTTGCAGCTAAACCTTCAACATCGCATTGATTTGCAGCTAAATCATGTGTTTCGCATGGATTTGAAGCTAACTCGTTTGTTTCGTCTGCATTTGAAACTATATCACTTATATCGCAAGTATCTGATGCTAAATCACTTTTTTCGCATGGATTTGAAGCAAAACCTTCTACATCGCATTGATTTGAAGCTGATTCATGTGTTTCGCATGGATTGGAAGCTAACTCGTTTGTTTCCCCTGCATTTGAGGCTATATCACTTATATCGCAAGTATCTGAAGCTAAATCATTTTTTTCGCATGGATTTGAAGCTAAACCTTCTACATCGCTTTGATTTGCAGCTAAATCATGTATTTCGCATGGACTTGAAGCTAACTCGTTTGATTCGTCTGCTTTTGATGCTATATCGCTTATACCGCAAGTATCTGAAGCTAAATCATTTGTTTCGCATGGATTTGAAGCTAAGACATCTAGTTCGCATTGATTTGAAGCTAAATCATGAGTTTCGCATGGATTAGAAGCTAACTCGTTTGTTTCGCCTGCATTTGAAGTTATATCATTTATATCGCAAGTATCTGAAGCTAAATCATTTGTTCCGCATGAATTTGCAGCTAAACCTTCATCATCGCATTGATTTGCAGCTAAATCATGTGTCCGCATGGATTTGAAGCTAACTCGTTTGTTTTCCCTGCATTTGAAGCTATATTACTAATATCTCAATTATCCGAAGCTAAATCATGTGATTCGGATGGATTTGAAGCTAACTAGTTTGTTTCGTTTGCACTTGAATCTATATCACTTATATCGCAAGTATCTGAAGGTAAATCATTTGTTTCGCATGGATTAGAAGCTATCTCGTTTGTTTCGCCTGCATTTGAAGTTATATCATTTATATCGCAAGTATCTGAAGCTAAATCATTTGTTCCGCATGAATTTGCAGCTAAACCTTCAACATCGCATTGATTTGCAGCTAAATCATGTATTTCGCATGGATTTGAAGCTAACTGGTTTGTTTCTTCTGCGTTTGAAACTATATCACTTATATCGCAAGTATCTGATGCTAAATCATTTTTTTCGCGTGGATTTGAAGCTAAACCCTCTACATCGATTTGATTTGCAGCTAAATCATGTGTTTCGCATGGACTTGAAGCTAACTCGTTTGATTCGTCTGCAGTTGAAGCTATAGCCCCTATATCCCAAGTGTTTGAAGCTCAATCATTTGCTTCGCATGGTTTTGAAGCTAATCCTTCTACATCGCATTGATTTGATGCTAAATCATGTGTTTCGCATGAATTTGAATCTAACTCGCTTGTTTCCCCTGCATTTCAAGCTATATCACTTATATCGCTAGAATCTGGAGCTGAATCATTTGTTTCGCATGGATTTGAAGCTAAACCTTCAACTTCGCATTGATTTGCAGCTGAATCATGTGTTTCGCATGGATTTGAATCTAACTCGTTTGTTTCCCCTGCATTTCAAGATATATAACTTATATCGCAAGTATCTGATGCTAAATCATTTGTTTCGCATGGATTTGAAGCTATCTAGTTTGTTTCGTCTGCACTTGAAACTATATCACTTATATCGCAAGTATCTGAAGCTAAATCATTTGTTTCGCATGGATTTGAAGCTAAACCTTCTACATCGCTTTGATTTGCAGCTAAAACATGTGTTTCGCATGGACTTGAAGCTAACTCGTTTGATTCGTCTGCATTTGATGCTATATCGCTTATATCCCAAGTATCTGAAGCTAAATCATTTGTTTCGCATGGATTTGTAGCTAAACCTTCAACATCGCATTGATTTGCAGCTAGATCATGTGTTTCTCATGGATTTGAATCTAACTCGTTTGTTTCGTCTGCATTTGAAACTATATCACTTATATCGCAAAAATCTGATGCTAAATGATTTGTTTCGCATGGATTTGAAGCTAAACCTTCTACATCGCTTTGATTTGCAGCTAAATCATGTATTTCGCATGGTCTTGAAGCTAACTCGTTTGATTCGTCTGCATTTGATGCTATATCGCTTATATCGCAAGTATCTGAAGCTAAATCATTTGTTTCGCATGGATTTGAAGCTAAGACATCTAGTTCGCATTGATTTGAAGCTAAATCATGAGTTTCGCATGGATTAGAAGCTAACTCGTTTGTTTCGCCTGCATTTGAAGTTATATCATTTATATCGCAAGTATCTGAAGCTAAATCATTTGTGTCGCATGAATTTGAAGCTAAACCTTCTACATAGCACTGATTTGAAGCATAATCATGTGTTTCGCATGGATTTGAAGCTAACTAGTTTGTTTCGTCTGCACTTGAAACTATATCACTTATATCGCAAGTATCTGAAAGTTAATCATTTGTTTCGCATGGATTTAAAGCTAAGACATCTAGTTCGCATTGATTTGAAGCTAAATCATGAGTTTCGCATGGATTAGAAGCTAACTCGTTCGTTTCGCCTGCATTTGAAGTTATATCATTTATATCGCAAGTATCTGAAGCAAAATCATTTGTTCCGCATGAATTTGCAGCTAAACCTTCAACATCGCATTGATTTGCAGCTAAACCATGTATTTCGCATGGATTTGAAGCTAAACCTTCTACATCGCTTTGATTTGCAGCTAAATCATGCATTTCGCATGGACTTGAAGCTAACTCGTTTGATTCGTCTGCATTTGATGCAATATCGCTTATATCGCAAGTATCTGAAGCTAAATCATTTGTTTCGCATGGATTTGAAGCTAAGACATCTAGTTCGCATTGATTTGAAGCTAAATCATGAGTTTCGCATGGATTAGAAGCTAACTCGTTTGTTTCGTCTGCATTTGAAGTTATATCATTTATATCGCAAGTATCTGAAGCTTAATCATTTGTTCCGCATGAATTTGCAGCGAATCCTTCAACATCGCATTGATTTGCAGCTAATCCATGTGTTTCGCATGGATTTGAAGATTAACCTTCTACATCGCTTTGATTTGCAGCTAAATCATGTATTTCGCATGGACTTGAAGCTAACTCGTTTGATTCGTCTGCAGTTGATGCTATATCGCTTATATCCCAATTATCTGAAGCTAAATCATTTGTTTCGCATGGACTTGAAGCTAACTCGTTTGATTCGTCTGCATTTGATGCCATATCGCTTGTATCGCAAGTATCTGAAGCTAAATCATTTGTTTCGCATGGATTTGAATCTAAGACATCTAGTTCGCATTGATTTGAAGCTAAATCATGTGTTTCGCATGGATTGGAAGCTAACTCGTTTGTTTCGTCTGCATTTGAAACTATATCACTTATATCGCAAGTATCTGATGCTAAATAATTTTTTTCGCATGGATTTGAAGCTAAACCTTCTACATCGCATTGATTTGAAGCTAATTCATGTGTTTCGCATGGATTTGAAGCTAACTCGTTTGTTTCGTCTGCATTTGAAACTATATCACTTATATCGCAAGTATCTGATGCTAAATCATTTTTTTCGCATGGATTTGAAGCTAAACCTTCTACATCGCATTGATTTGAAGCTAATTCATCTTTTTCGCAAGGATTGGAAGCTATCTCGTTTGTTTCCCCTGCATTTGAGGCTATAACACTTATATCGCAAGTATCTGGAGCTAAATCATTTGCTTCGCATGAATTTGCAGCTAAACCTTCAACATCGCATTGATTTGCAGCTAAATCATGTGTTTCGCATGGACTTGAAGCTAACTCGTTTGACTCGTCTGCAGTTGAAGCTATATCACTTATATCGCAAGTATCTGATGCTAAATCATTTTTTTCGCATGGATTTGAAGCTAAACCTTCTACATCGCATTGATTTGAAGCTAATTCATGTTTTTCGCATGGATTGGAAGCTAACTCGTTTGTTTCCCCTGCATTTGAGGCTATATCACTTATATCGCAAGTATCTGAAGCTAAATCATTTGTTTCGCATGAATTTGCAGCTAAACCTTCAACATCGCATTGATTTGCAGCTAAATCATGTGTTTCGCATGGACTTGAAGCTAACTCGTTTGTTTCGTCTGCATTTGAAGCTATATCACTTATATCGCAAGTATCTGATGCTAAATCATTTCTTTCGCATGGATTTGAAGCAAGACCTTCTACATCGCATTGATTTGAAGCTGATTCATGTGTTTCGCATGGATTGGAAGCTAACTCGTTTGTTTCCCCTGCATTTCAGGCTATATCACTTATATCGCAAGTATCTGAAGCTAAATCATTTGTTTCGCATGAATTTGCAGCTAAACCTTGAACATCGCATTGATTTGCAGCTAAATCATGTGTTTCGCATGGATTTGAAGCTAACTCGTTTGTTTCGTCTGCATTTGAAACTATATCACTTATATCGCAAGTATCTGATGCTAAATCATTTTTTTTTTTTGGATTTGAAGCTAAACTTTCTACATCGCATTGATTTGAAGCTAATTCATGTGTTTCGCATGGATTTGAAGCTAACTCGTTTGTTTCGCCTGCATTTGAAGTTATATCATTTATATCGCAAGTATCTGTAGCTTAATCATTTGTTCCGCATGAATTTGCAGCTAAACCTTCAACATCGCATTGATTTGCAGCTAAATCATGTGTTTCGCATGGATTTGAAGCTAACTGGTTTGTTTCGTCTGCATTTGAAACTATATCACTTATATCGCAAGTATCTGATGCTAAATCATTTTTTTCGCATGGATTTGAAGCTAAACTTTCTACATCGCATTGATTTGAAGCTAATTCTTGTGTTTCGCATGGATTTGAAGCTTACTCGTTTGTTTCGTCTGCATTTGAAACTATATCACTTTTATCGCAAGTATCTGAAGCTAAATCATGAGTTTCGCATGGATTAGAAGCTAACTCGTTTGTTTCGCCTGCATTTGAAGTTATATCATTTATATCGCAAGTATCTGAAGCTAAATCTTTTGTGTCGCGTGAATTTGAAGCTAAACCTTCTACATAGCACTGATTTGAAGCATAATCATGTGTTTCGCATGGATTTGAAGCTAACTAGTTTGTTTCGTCTGCACTTGAAACTATATCACTTATATCGCAAGTATCTGAAGGTAAATCATTTGTTTCGCATGGATTTGAAGCAAAACCTTCTAAATCGCATTGATTTGCAGCTAAATCATGTGTTTCGCAAGGATTTGAAGCTATCTCGGTTGTTTCGTCTGCATTTGAAGCTATATAACTTACATCCCAAGTTTTTGAAGCTAGCTCGTTTGTTTCCCCTGAATTTGAAGCTATGTCACTTATATCGCAAGTATCTGAAGCTAAATCATTTGTGTCGCATGAATTTGAACCTGAACCTTCTACATAGCACTGATTTGAAGCTTAATCATGTGTTTCGCATGGATTTGAAACTAACTAGTTTGTTTCGTCTGCACTTGAAGCTATATCACTTATATCGCAAGTATCTGAAGGTAAATCATTTGTTTCGCATGGATTTGAAGCTAAACCTTCTACATCGCTTTGATTTGCAGCTAAATCATGTGTTTCGCTTGGACTTGAATCTAACTCGTTTGTTTCATCTGCATATGAAGCTATATCACTTATATCGCTAGAATCTGGAGCTAAATCATTTGTTTCGCATGGATTTGAAGCTAAGCCTTCAACTTCGCATTGATTTGCAGCTAAATCATGTGTTTCGCATGGATTTGAATCTAACTTGTTTGTTTCCCCTGCATTTCAAGATATATAACTTGTATCGCAAGTATCTGATGCTAAATCATTTGTTTCGCATGGATTTGAAGCTAAACCTTCTACTTCCGCGTTGATTTGAAGCTGACTCGTTTGATTCGTCCGCATTTGAAGCTATATCACTTATTTCCCAAGTTTTTGAAGCTAGCTCGTTTGTTTCCCCTGCATTTGAAGCTATGTCACTTATATCGCAAGTATCAGAAGCTAAATCATTTTTGTCGCATGAATTTGAAGCTAAACCTTCTACATAGCACTGATTTGAAGCTTAATTATGTGTTTCGCATGGATTTGAAGCTAACTAGTTTGTTTCGGCTGCACTTGAAACTATATCACTTATATCGCAAGTATCTGAAGGTAAATCATTTGTTTAGCATGGATTTGAAGCTAAACCTTCTACATCGCTTGGATTTGCAGCAAAATCATGTGTTTCGCATGGACTTGAAGCTAACTCGTTTGATTCGTCTGCATTTGATGCTATATCGCTTATATCGCAAGTATCTGAAGCTAAATCATTTGTTTCTCATTGATTTGAATCTAAGACATCTAGTTCGCATTGATTTGAAGCTAAATCATGAGTTTCGAATGGATTAGTAGCTAACTCGTTTGTTTCGCCTGCATTTGAAGTTATATCATTTATATCGCAAGTATCTGAGGCTAAATCATTTGTTCCGCATGAATTTGCAGCTAAACCTTCAACATCGCATTGCTTTGCAGCTAAATCATGTGTTTCGCATGGATTTGAAGCTAACTCGTTTGTTTCGTCTGCATTTGAAACTATATCACTTATATCCCAAGTTTTTGAAGCCAGCTCGTTTGTTTCCCCTGCATTTGAAACTATATCATTTATATCGCAAGTATCTGAAGCTAAATCATTTGTTCCGCATGAATTTGTAGCTAAACCTTCAACATCGCATTGATTTGCAGCTAAATCATGTGTTTCTCATGGATTTGAAGCTAACTCGTTTGTTTCGTCTGCATTTGAAACTATATCACTTATGTCGCAAATATCTGATGCTAAATCATTTTTTTCGCATGGATTTGAAGCTAAACTTTCTACATCGCATTGATTTGAAGCTAATTCATGTGTTTCGCATGGATTGGAAGCTAACTCGTTTCTTTCCCCTGCATTTCAGGCTATATCACTTATATCGCAAGTATCTGAAGCTAAATCATTTGTTTCGCATGAAATTGCAGCTAAACCTTCAACTTCGCATTGATTTGCAGCTGAATCATGTGTTTCGCATGGATTTGAATCTAACTCGTTTGTTTCCCCTGCATTTCAAGATATATAACTTATATCGCAAGTATCTGATGCTAAATCATTTGTTTCGCATGGATTTGAAGCTAACTAGTTTGTTTCGTCTGCACTTGAAACTATATCACTTATATCGCAAGTATCTGAAGGTAAATCATTTGTTTCGCATGGATTTGAAGCTAAACCTTCTTCATCGCTTTGATTTGCAGCTAAATCATGTGTTTCGCATGGACTTGAAGCTAACTCGTTTGATTCGTCTGCATTTGATGCTATATCGCTTATATCCCAAGTATCTGAAGGTAAATCATTTGTTTCGCATGGATTTGAAGCTAAGACATCTAGTTCGCATTGATTTGAAGCTAAATCATGAGTTTCGCAAGGATTAGAATCTAACTCGTTTGTTTCAACTGCATTTGAAGTTATATCATTTATATCGCAAGTATCTGAAGCTAAATCATTTGTGTCGCATGAATTTGAAGCTAAACCTTCTACATAGCACTGATTTGAAGCATAATCATGTGTTTCGCATGGATTTGAAGCTAACTAGGTTGTTTCGTCTGCACTTGAAACTATATCACTTATATCGCAAGTATCTGAAGGTAAATCATTTGTTTCGCATGGATTTGAAGCAAAACCTTCTAAATCATATTGATTTGCAGCTAAATCATGTGTTTCGCAAGGATTTGAAGCTATCTCGGTTGTTTCGTCTGCATTTGAAGCTATATCACTTACATCCCAAGTTTTTGAAGCTAGCTCGTTTGTTTCCCCTGAATTTGAAGCTATGTCACTTATATCGCAAGTATCTGAAGCTAAATCATTTGTGTCGCATAAATTTGAACCTGAACCTCCTACATAGCACTGATTTGAAGCTTAATCATGTGTTTCGCATGGATTTGAAACTAACTAGTTTGTTTCGTCTGCACTTGAAGCTATATCACTTATATCGCAAGTATCTGAAGGTAAATCATTTGTTTCGCATGGATTTGAAGCTAAACCTTCTACATCGCTTTGATTTGCAGCTAAATCATGTGTTTCGCTTGGACTTGAAGCTAACTCGTTTGTTTCATCTGCATATGAAGCTATATCACTTATATCGCTAGAATCTGGAGCTAAATCATTTGTTTCGCATGGATTTGAAGCTAAGCCTTCAACTTCGCATTGATTTGCAGCTAAATCATGTGTTTTGCATGGATTTGAATCTAACTCGTATGTTTCCCCTGCATTTCAAGATATATAACTTGTATCGCAAGTATCTGTTGCTAAATCATTTGTTTCGCATGGATTTGAAGCTAAACCTTCAACATCGCATTGATTTGCAGCTAAATCATGTGTTTCGCATGGATTTGAAGCTAACTCGTTTGTTTCGTCTGCATTTGAAACTATATCACTTATATCCCAAGTTTTTGAAGCTAGCTCGTTTGTTTCCCCTGCATTTGAAACTATATCATTTATATCGCAAGTATCTGAAGCTAAATCATTTGTTCCGCATGAATTTGTAGCTAAACCTTCAACATCGCATTGATTTGCAGCTAAATCATGTGTTTCTCATGGATTTGAAGCTAACTCGTTTGTTTCGTCTGCATTTGAAACTATATCACTTATGTCACAAATATCTGATGCTAAATCATTTTTTTCGCATGGATTTGAAGCTAAACTTTCTACATCGCATTGATTTGAAGCTAATTCATGTGTTTCGCATGGATTTGAAGCTAACTCGTTTGTTTCGTCTGCATTTGAAACTATATCACTATTATCGCAAGTATCTGATGCTAAATCATTTTTTTCGCATGGATTTGAAGCTAAACCTTCTACATCGCAATGACTTGAAGCTAATTCATGTGTTTCGCATGGATTGGAAGCTAACTCGTTTGTTTCCCCTGCATTTTAGGCTATATCATTTATATCGCAAGTATCTGAAGCTAAATCATTTGTGTCGCATGAATTTGAAGCTAAACCATTTACATAGCACTGATTTGAAGCATAATCATGTGTTTCGCATGGATTTGAAGCTAACTAGTTTGTTTCGTCTGCACTTGAAACTATATCACTTATATCGCAAGTATCTGAAGGTAAATCATTTGTTTCGCATGGATTTGAAGCTAAACCATCTACATAGCTTTGATTTGCAGCTAAATCATGTGTTTCGCATGGATTTGAATCTAACTCGTTTGTTTCCCCTGCATTTCAAGATATATAACTTGTATCGCAAGTATCTGATGCTAAATTATTTGTTTCGCATAGATTTGAAGCTAAACCTTCTACTTTCGCGTTGATTTGAAGCTGACTCGTTTGATTCGTCCGCATTTGAAGCTATATCACTTATATCCCAAGTTTTTGAAGCTAGCTCGTTTGTTTCCCCTGCATTTGAAGCTATGTCACTTATATCGCAAGTATCAGAAGCTAAATCATTTGTGTCGCATGAATTTGAAGCTAAACCTTCTACATAGCACTGATTTGAAGCTTAATTATGTGTTTCGCATGGATTTGAAGCTAACTAGTTTGTTTCGGCTGCACTTGAAACTATATCACTTATATCGCAAGTATCTGAAGGTAAATCATTTGTTTAGCATGGATTTGAAGCTAAACCTTCTACATCGCTTTGATTTGCAGCAAAATCATGTGTTTCGCCTGGACTTGAAGCAACTCGTTTGATTCGTCTGCATCTTTATCAGTCTAGATTCTTTTTCCATGTCTTGAATCTAATCATTGTTCCATGATTTGATCTAACATGAGTTCTTGATTAGCAATCTAGAATCGTTTGATTCGTCTGCATTTGATGCTATATCGCTTATATCGCAAGTATCTGAAGCTAAATCATTTGTTTCTCATGGATTTGAATCTAAGACATCTAGTTCGCATTGATTTGAAGCTAAATCATGAGTTTCGAATGGATTAGAAGCTAACTCGTTTGTTTCGCCTGCATTTGAAGTTATATCATTTATATCGCAAGTATCTGAAGCTAAATCATTTGTTTTGCATGAATTTGCAGCTAAACCTTCAACATCGCATTGATTTGCAGCTAAATCATGTGTTTCGCCTGGACTTGAAGCAACTCGTTTGATTCGTCTGCATTTGATGCTATATCGCTTATATCGCAAGTATCTGAAGCTAAATCATTTGTTTCTCATGGATTTGAATCTAAGACATCTAGTTCGCATTGATTTGTAGCTAAATCATGAGTTTCGAATGGATTAGAAGCTAACTCGTTTGTTTCGCCTGCATTTGAAGTTATATCATTTATATCGCATGTATCTGAAGCTACATCATTTGTTCCGCATGAATTCGCCGCTAAACCTTCAACATTGCATTGATTTGCAGCTAAATCATGTGTTTCGCATGGATTTGAAGCTCTCTCGTTTGTTTCGTCTGCATTTGATACTATATCACTTATATCCCAAGTTTTTGAAGCTAGCTCGTTTGTTTCCCCTGCATTTGAAACTATATCATTTATATCGCAAGTATCTGAAGCTAAATCATTTGTTCCGCATGAATTTGTAGCTAAACCTTCAACATCGCATTGATTTGCAGCTAAATCATGTGTTTCTCATGGATTTGAAGCTAACTCGTTTGTTTCGTCTGCATTTGAAACTATATCACTTTTATCGCACGTATCTGATGCTAAATCATTTTTTTCGCATGGATTTGAAGCTAAACCTTCTACATCGCAATGATTTGAAGCTAATTCATGTGTTTCGCATGGATTGGAAGCTAACTCGTTTGTTTCCCCTGCATTTGAGGCTATATCACTTATATCGCAAGTATCTGAAGCTAAATCATTTGTTTCGCATGAATTTGCAGCTAAACCTTGAACATCGCATTGATTTGCAGCTAAATCATGTGTTTCGCATGGATTTGAAGCTAACTCGTTTGTTTCGTCTGCATTTCAAACTATATCACTTATATCGCAAGTATCTGATGCTAAAAGATTTTTTTCGCATGGATTTGAAGCTAAACTTTCTACATCGCATTGATTTGAAGCTAATTCATGTGTTTCGCATGGATTTGAAGCTAACTCGTTTGTTTCGTCTGCATTTGAAACTATATCACTTATATCGCATGTATCTGATGCTAAATCATTTATTTCGCATGAATTTGCAGCTAAACCTTCAACATCGCATTGATTTGAAGCTAAATGATATGTATCGCATGGATTTTGAAGCTAACTCGTTTGATTCGTCTGCATTTGAAGCTATATCACTAATATCCCAATTGCTTGAAACTAAATCATTTTCTTCGCATGGATTTGAAGCTAAACCTTCTACATCGCATTGATTTGAAGCTAAATCGTGTGATTCGCTTGGATTTGAAGCTAACTCGTTTGTTTCCCCTGCATTTGAAGCTATATCACATATATCGCAAATATATGAAGCTAAATCATTGGTTTCGCATGGTTTTGAAGCTAAACCTTCTACATCGCCCTGATTTGAAGCTAAATCATGTGTTTCGCTTGGATTTGAAGCTAACTCGACTGTTTCCCTTGCATTTGAAGCTATATCACTTATATCGCAAGTATGTGAAACTAAATCATTTTTTTCGCATGGATTTGAAGCTAAACCTTCTACATCGCAATGATTTGAAGCTAATTCATGTGTTTCGCATGGATTGGAAGCTAACTCGTTTGTTTCCCCTGCATTTGAGGCTATATCACTTATATCGCAAGTATCTGAAGCTAAATCATTTGTTTCGCATGAATTTGCAGCTAAACCTTGAACATTGCATTGATGTGCAGCTAAATCATGTGTTTCGCATGGATTTGAAGCTAACTCGTTTGTTTCGTCTGCATTTGAAACTATATCACTTATATCGCAAGTATCTTAAGCTAAATCATTTGTTTCGCATGAATTTGCAGCTAAACCTTTAACATCGCATTGATTTGCAGCTAAATCATGTGTTTCGCATGGATTTGAAGCTATCTCGTTTGTTTCGTCTGCACTTGAAACTGTATCACTTATATCGCAAGTATCTGCAGGTAAATCATTTGTTTCGCATGGATTCGTAGCTAAGCCTTCTACTTCGTATCGATTTGAAGCTAAATGATATGTATCGCATGGATTTTGAAGCTAACTCGTTTGATTCGTCTGCATTTGAAGCTATATCACTAATATCCCAATTGCTTGAAACTAAATCATTTTTTTCGCATGGATTTGAAGCTAAACCTGCTACATCGCATTGATTTGAAGCTAAATCATGTGATTCGCTTGGATTTGAAGCTAACACGTTTGTTTCCCCTGCATTTGAAGCTATATCACATATATCGCAAATATATGAAGCTAAATCATTGGTTTCGCATGGTTTTGAAGCTAAACCTTCTACATCGCCCTGATTTGAAGCTAAATCATGTGTTTCGCTTGGATTTGAAGCTAACTCGACTGTTTCCCTTGCATTTGAAGCTATATCACTTATATCGCAAGTATCTGAAGCTAAATCATTTGTGTCGCATGGATTTGATGCTAAACCTTCTACATAGCATTGATTTGAAGCCTAATCGTGTGTTTTGCATGGATTTGTAGCTAACTCGTTTGTTTCCCCTGCATTTGACGCTATATCACTTATATCATCATTATATGATGCTAAATCATTTGTTTCGCATGGATTTGAAGCTAAACCTTCTGAATCGCATTTATTTGAATCTAAAACATGTGATTCTCTTGGATTTGAAGCTAACTCGTTAGTTTCGCCAGCATTTGAAGCTATATCACTTATATCGCAAGTATCTGAACATAAATCATTTGTTTCCCATGGATTTGAAGCTAAGCCTTCTACTTCGGATGGATTAAAAGCTAAATGATGTGTATCGCATGGAATTTGAAGCTAACTCGTTTGTTTCGTCTGAATTTGAAGCTATATCACTATTACCCCATGGGTTTGAAGCTATATCATTTGTTTCGCATGGATTTGAATCTAAGCCTTCTACTTCGCATTGATTTGAAGCTAAATCAAGTGTATCGCATGGATTTGAAACTAACTCGTTTCTTCCGCCTGCATTTGAAGATATATCACACCTATCCCATGTGTTTGGAGCTAAATCATTTGTTTCTCCATGGATTTGAACCTAAACCTTCTACATCGCATGGACTTGAAGCTAACTCGTTTGTTTCGCCTGCATTTGAAGGTATATCGCTTGTATCGCAAGCATTTGAAGAAAAATCATTTGACCACACGGATTTGAAGCTAAGCCTTATAATTCGCATTGATTTCAAGCTAAATCATGTGTTTGGCTTGGATATGAAGCTAACTCGTTTGTTTCGTCTGCATTTGAAGCTATATCACTTATATCGCCCTTATATGATGCTAAATCATTTGTTTCGCATGGATTTGAAGCTAAACCTTCTGAATCGCATTTATTTGAATCTAAAACATGTGATTCTCTTGGATTTGAAGCTAACTCGTTAGTTTCGCCTGCATTTGAAGCTATATCACTTATAACGCAAGTATCTGAACCTAAATCATTTGTTTCCCATGGATTTGAAGCTAAGCCTTCTACTTCGGATGGATTAAAAGCTAAATGATGTGTATCGTATGGATTTGAAGCTAACTCGTTTGTTTCGTCTGCATTTGAAACTATATCACTTATATCGCAAGTATCTGATGCTAAATCATTTTTTTCGCATGGATTTGAAGCTAAACCTTCTACATCGCTTTGATTTGCAGCTAAATCATGTGTTTCGCATGGATTTGTATCTAACTCGTTTGTTTCCCCTGCATTTCAAGATATATAACTTGTATCGCAAGTATCTGATGCTAAATCATTTGTTTCGCATGGATTTGAAGCTAAACCTTCTACTTTCGCGTTGATTTGAAGCTGACTCCTTTGATTCGTCCGCATTTGAAGCTATATCACTTAAATCCCAAGTTTTTGAAGCTAGCTCGTTTGTTTCCCCTGCATTTCAGGCTATATCACTTATATCGCAAGTATCTGAAGCTAAATCATTTGTTTCGCATGAATTTGCAGCTAAACCTTGAACATCGCATTGATTTGCAGCTAAATCATGTGTTTCGCATGGATTTGAAGCTAACTCGTTTGTTTCCCCTGCATTTGAAACTATATCACTTATATCGCAAGTATCTGATGCTAAATCATTTTTTTCGCATGGATTTGAAGCTAAACTTTCTACATCGCATTGATTTGAAGCTAATTCATGTGTTTCGCATGGATTTGAAGCTAACTCGTTTGTTTCGTCTGCATTTGAAGTTATATCATTTATATCGCAAGTATCTGTAGCTTAATCATTTGTTCCGCATGAATTTGCAGCTAAACCTTCAACATCGCATTGATTTGCAGCTAAATCATGTGTTTCGCATGGATTTGAAGCTAACTCGTTTGTTTCGTCTGCATTTGAAACTATATCACTTATATCCCAAGTTTTTGAAGCTAGCTCGTTTGTTTCCCCTGCATTTGAAATTATATCACTTATATCGCAAGTATCTGAAGGTAAATCATTTGTTTCGCATGGATTTGAAGCTAAACCTTCTACATCGCTTTGATTTGCAGCTAAATCATGTGTTTCGCATGGATTAGAAGCTAACTCGTTTGTTTCGCCTGCATTTGAAGTTATATCATTTATATCGCAAGTATCTGAAGCTAAATCATTTGTTCCGCATAAATTTGTAGCTAAACCTTCAACATCGCATTGATTTGCAGCTAAATCATGTGTTTCGCATGGATTTGAAGCTAACTCGTTTGTTTCGTCTGCATTTGAAACTATATCACTTATATCCCAAGTTTTTGAAGCTAGCTCGTTTGTTTCCCCTGCATTTGAAATTATATCACTTATATCGCAAGTATCTGAAGGTAAATCATTTGTTTCGCATGGATTTGAAGCTAAACCTTCTACATCGCTTTGATTTGCAGCTAAATCATGTGTTTCGCATGGATTAGAAGCTAACTCGTTTGTTTCGCCTGCATTTGAAGTTATATCATTTATATCGCAAGTATCTGAAGCTAAATCATTTGTTCCGCATAAATTTGTAGCTAAACCTTCAACATCGCATTGATTTGCAGCTAATTCATGTGTTTCGCATGGATTAGAAGCTAACTCGTTTGTTTCGCCTGCATTTGAAGTTATATCATTTATATCGCAAGTATCTGAAGCTAAATCATTTGTTCCGCATGAGTTTGCAGCTAAACCTTCAACATCGAATTGATTTGCACCTAAATCATCTGTTTCGCATGGATTTGAAGCTAACTCGTTTGTTTCGTCTGCACTTGAAACTCTATCACTTATATCGCAAGTATCTGCAGGTAAATCATTTGTTTCGCATGGATTCGTAGCTAAGCCTTCTACTTCGTATCGATTTGAAGCTAAATGATATGTATCGCATGGATTTTGAAGCTAACTCGTTTGATTCGTCTGCATTTGAAGCTATATCACTAATATCCCAATTGCTTGAAACTAAATCATTTTTTTCGCATGGATTTGAAGCTAAACCTGCTACATCGCATTGATTTGAAGCTAAATCATGTGATTCGCTTGGATTTGAAGCTAACTCGTTTGTTTCCCCTGCATTTGAAGCTATATCACATATATCGCAAATATATGAAGCTAAATCATTGGTTTCGCATGGTTTTGAAGCTAAACCTTCTACATCGCCCTGATTTGAAGCTAAATCATGTGTTTCGCTTGGATTTGAAGCTAACTCGACTGTTTCCCTTGCATTTGAAGCTATATCACTTATATCGCAAGTATCTGAAGCTAAATCATTTGTGTCGCATGGATTTGATGCTAAACCTTCTACATAGCATTGATTTGAAGCCTAATCGTGTGTTTTGCATGGATTTGTAGCTAACTCGTTTGTTTCCCCTGCATTTGACGCTATATCACTTATATCATCATTATATGATGCTAAATCATTTGTTTCGCATGGATTTGAAGCTAAACCTTCTGAATCGCATTTATTTGAATCTAAAACATGTGATTCTCTTGGATTTGAAGCTAACTCGTTAGTTTCGCCAGCATTTGAAGCTATATCACTTATATCGCAAGTATCTGAACATAAATCATTTGTTTCCCATGGATTTGAAGCTAAGCCTTCTACTTCGGATGGATTAAAAGCTAAATGATGTGTATCGCATGGAATTTGAAGCTAACTCGTTTGTTTCGTCTGAATTTGAAGCTATATCACTATTACCCCATGGGTTTGAAGCTATATCATTTGTTTCGCATGGATTTGAATCTAAGCCTTCTACTTCGCATTGATTTGAAGCTAAATCAAGTGTATCGCATGGATTTGAAACTAACTCGTTTCTTCCGCCTGCATTTGAAGATATATCACACCTATCCCATGTGTTTGGAGCTAAATCATTTGTTTCTCCATGGATTTGAACCTAAACCTTCTACATCGCATGGACTTGAAGCTAACTCGTTTGTTTCGCCTGCATTTGAAGGTATATCGCTTGTATCGCAAGCATTTGAAGAAAAATCATTTGACCACACGGATTTGAAGCTAAGCCTTATAATTCGCATTGATTTCAAGCTAAATCATGTGTTTGGCTTGGATATGAAGCTAACTCGTTTGTTTCGTCTGCATTTGAAGCTATATCACTTATATCGCCCTTATATGATGCTAAATCATTTGTTTCGCATGGATTTGAAGCTAAACCTTCTGAATCGCATTTATTTGAATCTAAAACATGTGATTCTCTTGGATTTGAAGCTAACTCGTTAGTTTCGCCTGCATTTGAAGCTATATCACTTATAACGCAAGTATCTGAACCTAAATCATTTGTTTCCCATGGATTTGAAGCTAAGCCTTCTACTTCGGATGGATTAAAAGCTAAATGATGTGTATCGTATGGATTTGAAGCTAACTCGTTTGTTTCGTCTGCATTTGAAACTATATCACTTATATCGCAAGTATCTGATGCTAAATCATTTTTTTCGCATGGATTTGAAGCTAAACCTTCTACATCGCTTTGATTTGCAGCTAAATCATGTGTTTCGCATGGATTTGTATCTAACTCGTTTGTTTCCCCTGCATTTCAAGATATATAACTTGTATCGCAAGTATCTGATGCTAAATCATTTGTTTCGCATGGATTTGAAGCTAAACCTTCTACTTTCGCGTTGATTTGAAGCTGACTCGTTTGATTCGTCCGCATTTGAAGCTATATCACTTAAATCCCAAGTTTTTGAAGCTAGCTCGTTTGTTTCCCCTGCATTTCAGGCTATATCACTTATATCGCAAGTATCTGAAGCTAAATCATTTGTTTCGCATGAATTTGCAGCTAAACCTTGAACATCGCATTGATTTGCAGCTAAATCATGTGTTTCGCATGGATTTGAAGCTAACTCGTTTGTTTCGTCTGCATTTGAAACTATATCACTTATATCGCAAGTATCTGATGCTAAATCATTTTTTTCGCATGGATTTGAAGCTAAACTTTCTACATCGCATTGATTTGAAGCTAATTCATGTGTTTCGCATGGATTTGAAGCTAACTCGTTTGTTTCGTCTGCATTTGAAGTTATATCATTTATATCGCAAGTATCTGTAGCTTAATCATTTGTTCCGCATGAATTTGCAGCTAAACCTTCAACATCGCATTGATTTGCAGCTAAATCATGTGTTTCGCATGGATTTGAAGCTAACTCGTTTGTTTCGTCTGCATTTGAAACTATATCACTTATATCCCAAGTTTTTGAAGCTAGCTCGTTTGTTTCCCCTGCATTTGAAATTATATCACTTATATCGCAAGTATCTGAAGGTAAATCATTTGTTTCGCATGGATTTGAAGCTAAACCTTCTACATCGCTTTGATTTGCAGCTAAATCATGTGTTTCGCATGGATTAGAAGCTAACTCGTTTGTTTCGCCTGCATTTGAAGTTATATCATTTATATCGCAAGTATCTGAAGCTAAATCATTTGTTCCGCATAAATTTGTAGCTAAACCTTCAACATCGCATTGATTTGCAGCTAATTCATGTGTTTCGCATGGATTAGAAGCTAACTCGTTTGTTTCGCCTGCATTTGAAGTTATATCATTTATATCGCAAGTATCTGAAGCTAAATCATTTGTTCCGCATGAGTTTGCAGCTAAACCTTCAACATCGAATTGATTTGCACCTAAATCATCTGTTTCGCATGGATTTGAAGCTAACTCGTTTGTTTCGTCTGCACTTGAAACTCTATCACTTATATCGCAAGTATCTGCAGGTAAATCATTTGTTTCGCATGGATTCGTAGCTAAGCCTTCTACTTCGTATCGATTTGAAGCTAAATGATATGTATCGCATGGATTTTGAAGCTAACTTGTTTGATTCGTCTGCATTTGAAGCTATATCACTAATATCCCAATTGCTTGAAACTAAATCATTTTTTTCGCATGGATTTGAAGCTAAACCTTCTACATCGCATTGATTCGAAGCTAAATCATTTCTTTCGCTTAGATTTGAAGCTAACTCGTTTGTTTCGTCTGTATATGAAGATATATCACTTATATCGCAAGTATCTGATGCTAAATCATTTGTTTCGCTTCGATTTGAAGCTATACCTTCTTCATTGCATTGATTTGCAGCTAAATGATGTGCTCCGCATGGATTTGAAACTAACTCGTTTGTTTCGTCTTCATTTGAAGCTATGTCACTTATATCGCTAGTATCTGAAGCTAAATCATTGGTTTCGCATGGATTTGAAGCTATACCTTCTACATACCATTGATTTGCTGCTAAATCATGTGTTTCGCATGGATTTGAAGCTAACTCGTTTATTTCGTCTGCATTTGAAGCTGTATCACTTATATCGCAAGTATCTGAAGCTAAATCATTTGTGTCTCATGGATTTGAAGTTAAACCTTCTACATCGCATTGATTTGAAGCTAAGTCATGTGATTCGCTTGGATTGGAAGCTAACTCGTTTGTTTCGTCTGCATTTGAAGCTATGCCACTTATATCGCAAGTATCTGAATCTAAATCATTGGTTTCGCATGGATTTGAAGCTAAACCTGCTACATCGCACTGATTCGCAGCTAAAACACGAGTTTGGCATGGATTTGAAGCTAACTCGTTTGTTCCGCTTGCATTCGAATATATATCATGTTTATCACAAGTATCTGAAGCTAAATCATTTGTTTCGCATGAATTTGAAGCTGAGCCTTCTACTTCGCATTGATTTGAAGCTAAATGATGTGATTCGCATGGAATTGAAGATAACTGGTTTGTTTCGTATGCTTTTCAAGCTATGCCACTTGTATCGCAAGTATCTGAAGCCAAATCATTGGTTTCGCATGATTTTGAAGCTAAACCTTCCACATCGCATTGATTTGCTGCTAAATCATGTGTTTCGCATGGATTTGAAGCTAACTTGTTTGTTTCGTCTGCATTTGAAGCTATGTCACTTATATCGCTACTATCTCAAGCTAAATCATTGGTTTCGCATGGATTTGAAGCTAAACCTTCTACATCGCATTGATTTGCTGCTAAATCATGCGTTTCGCATGGATTTAAAGCTAACTCGTTTGTTTCCCCTACATTTGAAGCTATATCACTTATATCGCAGGAATCTGATGCTAAATCATTTGTGTCACATGGATTTGAAGCTAAACATTCCACATAGCATTGACTTGAATCTTAATCATGTGCTTCGCATGGAATTGAAGTTAACTGGTTTGTTTCGTCTGCATTTGAAGCTATGTCACTATATCGCTAGTATCTGAAGCTAAATCATTGGTTTCGCATGGATTAGAAGCTAAACCTTCTACATCGCATTGATTCGAGGCTAAATCATTTCTTTCGCTTAGATTTGAAGCTAACTCGTTTGTTTCGTCTGTATATGAAGATATATCACTTATATCGCAAGTATCTGAACCTAAATCATTTGTTTCTTATGGATTTGAAGCTAAGTCTTCTACCTCGCATCGATTTGAAGCTAAATCATTTGTTTCGCATGGATTTGAAGCTAAACCTTCTACACCGCATTGATTCGAAGCTAAATCATGTGATTCGCTTGGATTGGAAGCTAACTCGTTTATTTCGTCTGCATTTGAAGCTGTATCACTTATATCGCAAGTATCTGATGCTAAATCATTTTTTTCGCATGGATTTGAAGCTAAACTTTCTACATCGCATTGATTTGAAGCTAATTCATGTGTTTCGCATGGATTTGAAGCTAACTCGTTTGTTTCGTCTGCATTTGAAGCTATATCACTAATATCCCAATTGCTTGAAACTAAATCATTTTCTTCGCATGGATTTGAAGCTAAACCTTCTACATCGCATTGATTTGAAGCTAAATCGTGTGATTCGCTTGGATTTGAAGCTAACTCGTTTGTTTCCCCTGCATTTGAAGCTATATCACATATATCGCAAATATATGAAGCTAAATCATTGGTTTCGCATGGTTTTGAAGCAAAACCTTCTACATCGCCCTGATTTGAAGCTAAATCATGTGTTTCGCTTGGATTTGAAGCTAACTCGACTGTTTCCCTTGCATTTGAAGCTATATCACTTATATCGCAAGTATCTGAAACTAAATCATTTTTTTCGCATGGATTTGAAGCTAAACCTTCTACATCGCATTGATTTGAAGCTAAATCATGTGATTGGCTTGGATTTGAAGCTAACTCGTTTGTTTCCCCTGCATTTGAAGCTATATCACTTGTGTCGCAAATATCTGATGCTAAATCATTTTTTTCGCATGGATTTGAAGTTAAACTTTCTACATCGCATTGATTTGAAGCTAATTCATGTGTTTCGCATGGATTTGAAGCTAACTCGTTTGTTTCGTCTGCATTTGAAACTATATCACTTTTATCGCAAGTATCTGATGCTAAATCATTTTTTTCGCATGGATTTGAAGCTAAACCTTCTACATCGCAATGATTTGAAGCTAATTCATGTGTTTCGCATGGATTGGAAGCTAACTCGTTTGTTTCCCCTGCATTTGAGGCTATATCACTTATATCGCAAGTATCTGAAGCTAAATCATTTGTTTCGCATGAATTTGCAGCTAAACCTTGAACATCGCATTGATTTGCAGCTAAATCATGAGTTTCGCATGGATTAGAAGCTAACTCGTTTGTTTCGTCTGCATTTGAAACTATATCACTTATATCGCATGTATCTGATGCTAAATCATTTGTGTCGCATGGATTTGATGCTAAACCTTCTACATAGCATTGATCCGAAGCTAAATCACGTGTATCGCATGGATTTCGATGCTAACTCGTTTGTTTCCCCTGCATTTGGCGCTATATCACCTATATCGCCATTATATGATGATAAATCATTTGTTTCGCATGGATTTGAAGCTAAACCTTCTGAACCGCATTTATTTGAATCTAAAACATGTGTTTCTCTTGGATTTGAAGCTAACTCGTTAGTTTCGCCAGCATTTGAAGCTATATCACTTATAACGCAAGTATCTGAACCTAAATTATTTGTTTCCCATGGATTTGAAGCTAAGCCTTCTACTTCGGATGGATTAAAAGCTAAATGATGTGTATCGCATGGATTTTGAAGCTAACTCGTTTGTTTCGTCTGCATTTGAAGCTATATCACTTATATCCCAAGTGTTTGAAGCTAAATCCTTCTACTTCGGATGGATTAAAAGCTAAATGATGTGTATCGCATGGATTTTGAAGCTAACTCGTTTGTTTCGTCTGCATTTGAAGCTATATCACTATTATCCCATGGGTTTGAAGCTAAATCATTTGTTTCGCATGGATTTGAATCTAAGCCTTCTACTTCGCATGGATTTGAAGCTAAATCAAGTGTATCGCAAGGATTTGAAACTAACTCGTTTCTTCCGCCTGCATTTGAAGCTATATCACACCTATCCCAAGTGTTTGGAGCTAAATCATTTGTTTCTGCATGGATTTGAACCTAAACCTTCTACATCGCATGGACTTGAAGCTAACTCGTTTGTTTCGCCTGCATTTGAAGGTATATCGCTTGTATCGCAAGCATTTGAAGAAAAATCATTTGACCACACGGATTTGAAGCTAAGCCTTATAATTCGCATTGATTTCAAGCTAAATCATGTGTTTGGCTTGGATATGAAGCTAACTCGTTTGTTTCGTCTGCATTTGAAGCTATATCACTTATAACGCAAGTATCTGAACCTAAATCATTTGGTTCCCATGGATTTGAAGCTAAGCCTTCTACTTCGGATGGAATAAAAGCTAAATGATGTGTATCGCATGGATTTTGAAGCTAACTCGTTTGTTTCGTCTGCATTTGAAGCTATATCACTTATATCCCAAGTGTTTGAAGCTAAATCATTTGTTTCGCATGGATTCGTAGCTAAGCCTTCTACTTCGTATCGATTTGAAGCTAAATGATATGTATCGCATGGATTTTGAAGCTAACTCGTTTGATTCGTCTGCATTTGAAGCTATATCACTAATATCCCAATTGCTTGAAACTAAATCATTTTTTTCGCATGGATTTGAAGCTAAACCTTCTACATCGCATTGATTCGAAGCTAAATCATTTCTTTCGCTTAGATTTGAAGCTAACTCGTTTGTTTCGTCTGTATATGAAGATATATCACTTATATCGCAAGTATCTGATGCTAAATCATTTGTTTCGCTTCGATTTGAAGCTATACCTTCTTCATTGCATTGATTTGCAGCTAAATGATGTGCTCCGCATGGATTTGAAACTAACTCGTTTGTTTCGTCTGCAGTTGAAGCTATGTCACTTATATCGCTAGTATCTGAAGCTAAATCATTGGTTTCGCATGGATTTGAAGCTATACCTTCTACATACCATTGATTTGCTGCTAAATCATGTGTTTCGCATGGATTTGAAGCTAACTCGTTTGTTTCGTCTGCATTTGAAGCTATGCCACTTATATCGCAAGTATCTGAATCTAAATCATTGGTTTCGCATGAATTTGAAGCTAAACCTGCTACATCGCACTGATTCGCAGCTAAAACACGAGTTTGGCATGGATTTGAAGCTAACTCGTTTGTTCCGCTTGCATTCGAATATATATCATGTTTATCACAAGTATCTGAAGCTAAATCATTTGTTTCGCATGAATTTGAAGCTGAGCCTTCTACTTCGCATTGATTTGAAGCTAAATGATGTGTTTCGCATGGAATTGAAGATAACTGGTTTGTTTCGTATGCTTTTCAAGCTATGCCACTTGTATCGCAAGTATCTGAAGCCAAATCATTGGTTTCGCATGATTTTGAAGCTAAACCTTCCACATCGCATTGATTTGCTGCTAAATCATGTGTTTCGCATGGATTTGAAGCTAACTTGCTTGTTTCGTCTGCATTTGAAGATATGTCACTTATATCGCTACTATCTCAAGCTAAATCATTGGTTTCGCATGGATTTGAAGCTAAACCTTCTACATCGCATTGATTTGCTGCTAAATCATGCGTTTCGCATGGATTTAAAGCTAACTCGTTTATTTCGTCTGCATTTGAAGCTGTATCACTTATATCGCAAGTATCTGAAGCTAAATCATTTGTGTCTCATGGATTTGAAGTTAAACCTTCTACATAGCATTGATTTGCAGCTAAATTATGTGCTTCGCATGGATTTGGAGCTAACTCGTTTGTTTCGTCTGCATTTGAAACTATATCACTTATATCGCAAGTATCTGATGCTAAATCATTTTTTTCGCATGGATTTGAAGCTAAACTTTCTACATCGCATTGATTTGAAGCTAATTCATGTGTTTCGCATGGATTTGAAGCTAACTCGTTTGTTTCGTCTGCATTTGAAACTATATCACTTATATCGCAAGTATCTGATGCTAAATCATTTTTTTCGCATGGATTTGAAGCTAAACTTTCTACATCGCATTGATTTGAAGCTAATTCATGTGTTTCGCATGGATTTGAAGCTAACTCGTTTGTTTCGTCTGCATTTGAAGTTATATCATTTATATCGCAAGTATCTGTAGCTTAATCATTTGTTCCGCATGAATTTGCAGCTAAACCTTCAACATCGCATTGATTTGCAGCTAAATCATGTGTTTCGCATGGATTTGAAGCTAACTCGTTTGTTTCGTCTGCATTTGAAACTATATCACTTATATCCCAAGTTTTTGAAGCTAGCTCGTTTGTTTCCCCTGCATTTGAAATTATATCACTTATATCGCAAGTATCTGAAGGTAAATCATTTGTTTCGCATGGATTTGAAGCTAAACCTTCTACATCGCTTTGATTTGCAGCTAAATCATGTGTTTCGCATGGATTAGAAGCTAACTCGTTTGTTTCGCCTGCATTTGAAGTTATATCATTTATATCGCAAGTATCTGAAGCTAAATCATTTGTTCCGCATAAATTTGTAGCTAAACCTTCAACATCGCATTGATTTGCAGCTAATTCATGTGTTTCGCATGGATTGGAAGCTAACTCGTTTGTTTCGCCTGCATTTGAAGTTATATCATTTATATCGCAAGTATCTGAAGCTAAATCATTTGTTCCGCATGAGTTTGCAGCTAAACCTTCAACATCGAATTGATTTGCACCTAAATCATCTGTTTCGCATGGATTTGAAGCTAACTCGTTTGTTTCGTCTGCACTTGAAACTCTATCACTTATATCGCAAGTATCTGCAGGTAAATCATTTGTTTCGCATGGATTCGTAGCTAAGCCTTCTACTTCGTATCGATTTGAAGCTAAATGATATGTATCGCATGGATTTTGAAGCTAACTCGTTTGATTCGTCTGCATTTGAAGCTATATCACTAATATCCCAATTGCTTGAAACTAAATCATTTTTTTCGCATGGATTTGAAGCTAAACCTTCTACATCGCATTGATTCGAAGCTAAATCATTTCTTTCGCTTAGATTTGAAGCTAACTCGTTTGTTTCGTCTGTATATGAAGATATATCACTTATATCGCAAGTATCTGATGCTAAATCATTTGTTTCGCTTCGATTTGAAGCTATACCTTCTTCATTGCATTGATTTGCAGCTAAATGATGTGCTCCGCATGGATTTGAAACTAACTCGTTTGTTTCGTCTTCATTTGAAGCTATGTTACTTATATCGCTAGTATCTGAAGCTAAATCATTGGTTTCGCATGGATTTGAAGCTATACCTTCTACATACCATTGATTTGCTGCTAAATCATGTGTTTCGCATGGATTTGAAGCTAACTCGTTTATTTCGTCTGCATTTGAAGCTGTATCACTTATATCGCAAGTATCTGAAGCTAAATCATTTGTGTCTCATGGATTTGAAGTTAAACCTTCTACATCGCATTGATTTGAAGCTAAGTCATGTGATTCGCTTGGATTGGAAGCTAACTCGTTTGTTTCGTCTGCATTTGAAGCTATGCCACTTATATCGCAAGTATCTGAATCTAAATCATTGGTTTCGCATGGATTTGAAGCTAAACCTGCTACATCGCACTGATTCGCAGCTAAAACACGAGTTTGGCATGGATTTGAAGCTAACTCGTTTGTTCCGCTTGCATTCGAATATATATCATGTTTATCACAAGTATCTGAAGCTAAATCATTTGTTTCGCATGAATTTGAAGCTGAGCCTTCTACTTCGCATTGATTTGAAGCTAAATGATGTGTTTCGCATGGAATTGAAGATAACTGGTTTGTTTCGTATGCTTTTCAAGCTATGCCACTTGTATCGCAAGTATCTGAAGCCAAATCATTGGTTTCGCATGATTTTGAAGCTAAACCTTCCACATCGCATTGATTTGCTGCTAAATCATGTGTTTCGCATGGATTTGAAGCTAACTTGTTTGTTTCGTCTGCATTTGAAGCTATGTCACTTATATCGCTACTATCTCAAGCTAAATCATTGGTTTCGCATGGATTTGAAGCTCAACCTTCTACATCGCATTGATTTGCTGCTAAATCATGCGTTTCGCATGGATTTAAAGCTAACTCGTTTGTTTCCCCTACATTTGAAGCTATATCACTTATATCGCAGGAATCTGATGCTAAATCATTTGTGTCACATGGATTTGAAGCTAAACATTCCACATAGCATTGACTTGAATCTTAATCATGTGCTTCGCATGGAATTGAAGTTAACTGGTTTGTTTCGTCTGCATTTGAAGCTATGTCACTTATATCGCTAGTATCTGAAGCTAAATCATTGGTTTCGCATGGATTAGAAGCTAAACCTTCTACATCGCATTGATTCGAGGCTAAATCATTTCTTTCGCTTAGATTTGAAGCTAACTCGTTTGTTTCGTCTGTATATGAAGATATATCACTTATATCGCAAGTATCTGAACCTAAATCATTTGTTTCTTATGGATTTGAAGCTAAGTCTTCTACCTCGCATCGATTTGAAGCTAAATCATTTGTTTCGCATGGATTTGAAGCTAAACCTTCTACACCGCATTGATTCGAAGCTAAATCATGTGATTCGCTTGGATTGGAAGCTAACTCGTTTATTTCGTCTGCATTTGAAGCTGTATCACTTATATCGCAAGTATCTGATGCTAAATCATTTTTTTCGCATGGATTTGAAGCTAAACTTTCTACATCGCTTTGATTTGAAGCTAATTCATGTGTTTCGCATGGATTTGAAGCTAACTCGTTTGTTTCGTCTGCATTTGAAGCTATATCACTAATATCCCAATTGCTTGAAACTAAATCATTTTCTTCGCATGGATTTGAAGCTAAACCTTCTACATCGCATTGATTTGAAGCTAAATCGTGTGATTCGCTTGGATTTGAAGCTAACTCGTTTGTTTCCCCTGCATTTGAAGCTATATC
Source organism: Megalopta genalis (assembly GCF_051020955.1). Classification (NCBI taxonomy): domain Eukaryota; kingdom Metazoa; phylum Arthropoda; class Insecta; order Hymenoptera; family Halictidae; genus Megalopta; species Megalopta genalis. The sequence goes on along the minus strand of NW_027476887.1, from coordinate 32,392 downwards.
ACATATATCGCAAATATATGAAGCTAAATCATTGGTTTCGCATGGTTTTGAAGCAAAACCTTCTACATCGCCCTGATTTGAAGCTAAATCATGTGTTTCGCTTGGATTTGAAGCTAACTCGACTGTTTCCCTTGCATTTGAAGCTATATCACTTATATCGCAAGTATCTGAAACTAAATCATTTTTTTCGCATGGATTTGAAGCTAAACCTTCTACATCGCATTGATTTGAAGCTAAATCATGTGATTGGCTTGGATTTGAAGCTAACTCGTTTGTTTCCCCTGCATTTGAAGCTATATCACTTGTGTCGCAAATATCTGATGCTAAATCATTTTTTTCGCATGGATTTGAAGTTAAACTTTCTACATCGCATTGATTTGAAGCTAATTCATGTGTTTCGCATGGATTTGAAGCTAACTCGTTTGTTTCGTCTGCATTTGAAACTATATCACTTTTATCGCAAGTATCTGATGCTAAATCATTTTTTTCGCATGGATTTGAAGCTAAACCTTCTACATCGCAATGATTTGAAGCTAATTCATGTGTTTCGCATGGATTGGAAGCTAACTCGTTTGTTTCCCCTGCATTTGAGGCTATATCACTTATATCGCAAGTATCTGAAGCTAAATCATTTGTTTCGCATGAATTTGCAGCTAAACCTTGAACATCGCATTGATTTGCAGCTAAATCATGAGTTTCGCATGGATTAGAAGCTAACTCGTTTGTTTCGTCTGCATTTGAAACTATATCACTTATATCGCATGTATCTGATGCTAAATCATTTGTGTCGCATGGATTTGATGCTAAACCTTCTACATAGCATTGATCCGAAGCTAAATCACGTGTATCGCATGGATTTCGATGCTAACTCGTTTGTTTCCCCTGCATTTGGCGCTATATCACCTATATCGCCATTATATGATGATAAATCATTTGTTTCGCATGGATTTGAAGCTAAACCTTCTGAACCGCATTTATTTGAATCTAAAACATGTGATTCTCTTGGGTTTGAAGCTAACTCGTTAGTTTCGCCAGCATTTGAAGCTATATCACTTATAACGCAAGTATCTGAACCTAAATCATTTGTTTCCCATGGATTTGAAGCTAAGCCTTCTACTTCGGATGGATTAAAAGCTAAATGATGTGTATCGCATGGATTTAGAAGCTAACTCGTTTGTTTCGTCTGCATTTGAAGCTATATCACTTATATCCCAAGTGTTTGAAGCTAAATCCTTCTACTTCGGATGGATTAAAAGCTAAATGATGTGTATCGCATGGATTTTGAAGCTAACTCGTTTGTTTCGTCTGCATTTGAAGCTATATCACTATTATCCCATGGGTTTGAAGCTAAATCATTTGTTTCGCATGGATTTGAATCTAAGCCTTCTACTTCGCATGGATTTGAAGCTAAATCAAGTGTATCGCAAGGATTTGAAACTAACTCGTTTCTTCCGCCTGCATTTGAAGCTATATCACACCTATCCCAAGTGTTTGGAGCTAAATCATTTGTTTCTGCATGGATTTGAACCTAAACCTTCTACATCGCATGGACTTGAAGCTAACTCGTTTGTTTCGCCTGCATTTGAAGGTATATCGCTTGTATCGCAAGCATTTGAAGCTAAATCATTTGTTTCGCATGGATTCGTAGCTAAGCCTTCTACTTCGTATCGATTTGAAGCTAAATGATATGTATCGCATGGATTTTGAAGCTAACTCGTTTGATTCGTCTGCATTTGAAGCTATATCACTAATATCCCAATTGCTTGAAACTAAATCATTTTTTTCGCATGGATTTGAAGCTAAACCTTCTACATCGCATTGATTCGAAGCTAAATCATTTCTTTCGCTTAGATTTGAAGCTAACTCGTTTGTTTGGTCTGTATATGAAGATATATCACTTATATCGCAAGTATCTGATGCTAAATCATTTGTTTCGCTTCGATTTGAAGCTATACCTTCTTCATTGCATTGATTTGCAGCTAAATGATGTGCTCCGCATGGATTTGAAACTAACTCGTTTGTTTCGTCTGCAGTTGAAGCTATGTCACTTATATCGCTAGTATCTGAAGCTAAATCATTGGTTTCGCATGGATTTGAAGCTATACCTTCTACATACCATTGATTTGCTGCTAAATCATGTGTTTCGCATGGATTTGAAGCTAACTCGTTTATTTCGTCTGCATTTGAAGCTGTATCACTTATATCGCAAGTATCTGAAGCTAAATCATTTGTGTCTCATGGATTTGAAGTTAAACCTTCTACATCGCATTGATTTGAAGCTAAGTCATGTGATTCGCTTGGATTGGAAGCTAACTCGTTTGTTTCGTCTGCATTTGAAGCTATGCCACTTATATCGCAAGTATCTGAATCTAAATCATTGGTTTCGCATGAATTTGAAGCTAAACCTGCTACATCGCACTGATTCGCAGCTAAAACACGAGTTTGGCATGGATTTGAAGCTAACTCGTTTGTTCCGCTTGCATTCGAATATATATCATGTTTATCACAAGTATCTGAAGCTAAATCATTTGTTTCGCATGAATTTGAAGCTGAGCCTTCTACTTCGCATTGATTTGAAGCTAAATGATGTGTTTCGCATGGAATTGAAGATAACTGGTTTGTTTCGTATGCTTTTCAAGCTATGCCACTTGTATCGCAAGTATCTGAAGCCAAATCATTGGTTTCGCATGATTTTGAAGCTAAACCTTCCACATCGCATTGATTTGCTGCTAAATCATGTGTTTCGCATGGATTTGAAGCTAACTTGCTTGTTTCGTCTGCATTTGAAGATATGTCACTTATATCGCTACTATCTCAAGCTAAATCATTGGTTTCGCATGGATTTGAAGCTAAACCATCTACATCGCATTGATTTGCTGCTAAATCATGCGTTTCGCATGGATTTAAAGCTAACTCGTTTATTTCGTCTGCATTTGAAGCTGTATCACTTATATCGCAAGTATCTGAAGCTAAATCATTTGTGTCTCATGGATTTGAAGTTAAACCTTCTACATAGCATTGATTTGCAGCTAAATTATGTGCTTCGCATGGATTTGGAGCTAACTCGTTTGTTTCGTCTGCATTTGAAGCTATGTCACTTATATCGCTAGTATCTGAAGCTAAATCATTGGTTTCGCATGGATTTGAAGCTATACATTCTACATCCCATTGATTTGCTGCTAAATCATGTGTTTCGCATGGATTTGAAGCTAACTCGTTTATTTCGTCTGCTTTTGAAGCTGTATCACTTATATCGCAAGTATCTGAAGCTAAATCATTTGTTTCTCATGGATTTGAAGCTAAACCGTCTACATAGCATTGATTTGCTGCTAAATCATGTGTTTCGCATGGATTTGGAGCTAGCTCGTTTGTTTCGTCCGCATTTGAAGCTATGTCACTTATACCGCAAGTATCTGATGCTAAATCATTTGTTTCGCTTCGATTTGAAGCTATATCTTCTTCATTGCATTGATTTGCAGCTAAATCATGTGCTCCGCATGGATTTGAAGCTAACTCGTTTGTTTCGTCTGCATTTGAAGCTATGTCACTTATATCCCAAGTGATTGAAGCTAAATCATTTGTTTCGCATGGATTTGAACCTAAACCATCTACATCGCATTGATTCGAAGCTAAATCATTTCATTCGCTTACATTTGAAGCTAACTGGTTTGTTTTGTCTGAATTTGAAGCTATGCCACTTATATCGCAAGTATCTGAAGCTAAATCATTGGTTTCGCATGGATTTGAAGCTAAACCTTCTACATTGCGTTGATTTGAATCTTAATCATGTGTTTTGCTTGGATTTGAAGCTAAACCTTCTACACCGCATTGATTTGAAGCTAAATCATGTGATTCGCTTGGATTGGAAGCTAACTCGTTTGAATCGTCTGCATTTGAAGTTATGCCACTTATATCACAAGTATCTGAAGCTAAATCATTGGTTTCGCATGGATTAGAAGCTAAACCTTCTACATCGCATTGATTCGAAGCTAAATCATTTCTTTCGCTTAGATTTGAAGCTAACTCGTTTGTTTCGTCTGTATATGAAGATATATCACTTATATCGCAAGTATCTGATGATAAATCATTTGTTTCGCTTCGATTTGAAGCTATACCTTCTTCATTGCATTGATTTGCAGCTAAATGATGTGCTCCGCATGGATTTGAAGCTAACTCGTTTGTTTCGTCTGCATTTGAAGCTATGTCACTTATATCCCAAGTGTTTGAAGCTAAATCATTTGTTTCGCATGGATTTGAAGATAAACCATCTACATCGCATTGATTCGAAGCTAAATCATTCCTCTCGCTTAGATTTGAAGCTAACTGGTATGTTTCGTCTGAATTTGAAGCTATGCCACCTATATCGCAAGTATCTGAAGCAAAATCATTGGTTTCGCATGGATTAGAAGCTAAACCTTCTACATCGCCTTGATTTGAAGCTAAATCATGTGTTTCGCATGGATTTGAAGCTAAACCTTCCACATAGCATTGATTTGAATCTTAATCATGTGTTTTGCTTGGATTTGAAGCTAAACCTTCTACACCGCATTGATTTGAAGCTAAATCATGTGATTCGCTTGGATTGGAAGCTAACTCGTTTGTTTCATCGGCATTTGAAGTTATGCCACTTATATCGCAAGTATCTGAAGCTAAATCATTGGTTTCGCATGGATTAGAAGCTAAACCTTCTACATCGCATTGATTCGAGGCTAAATCATTTCTTTCGCTTAGATTTGAAGCTAACTCGTTTGTTTCGTCTGTATATGAAGATATATCACTTATATCGCAAGTATCTGCACCTAAATCATTTGTTTCTTATGGATTTGAAGCTAAGTCTTCTACCTCGCATCGATTTGAAGCTAAATCATTTGTTTCGCATGGATTTGAAGCTAAACCTTCTACACCGCATTGATTCGAAGCTAAATCATGTGATTCGCTTGGATTGGAAGCTAACTCGTTTATTTCGTCTGCATTTGAAGCTGTATCACTTATATCGCAAGTATCTGAAGCTAAATCATTTGTGCCTCATGGATTTGAAGCAAAACCTTCTACATAGCATTGATTTGCTGCTAAATGATGTGTTTCGCATGGAATTTAAGCTAACTCGCTTGTTGCGTCTGCATTTGAAGCTATGTCACTTATATCACAATTATCTGAAACTGAATCGTTTGTTTCGCATGGATTTGAATCTAAGCCTTCTACATCGCATTGATTTGATGCTAAATCATTTGTTTCGCTTGGATTTGAAGCTAACTCGTTTGTTTCGTCTACATTTGAAGCTATGTCACTTATATCGCACGTATCTGAAGCTAAATCATTGGTTTCGCATGGATTTGAAGCTAAACCTTCTACATCGAATTGATTCGCTGCTAAATCATGTGTTAGGCATGGATTTGAAGTTAACTCGTTTGTTGCGCATATTGTTGAATCTAAATAACGTATAACACAAGTATTTCTAGCTAAACCATTTGTTTCGCAGGGATTTGAAACTAAACCTTCTACATCGCATTGATGTGAAGCTAAATCATGTAATTCGTTTGGATTTCAAGCTAACTCGTTTGTTTCGTCTGCATTTGAAGCTTTGCCACTTATATCGCAAGTATCTAAAGCTAAACCATTGGTTTCGCATGGATTTGAAGCTAAACCTTCTACATCGCATTGATTTGAAGCTAAATCATGTGTTTCGCATGGATTTGAAGCTAAACCTTCCACATAGCATTGATTTGAATCTTAATCATGTGTTTTGCTTGGATTTGAAGCTAAACCTTCTACACCGCATTGATTTGAAGCTAAATCATGTGATTCGCTTGGATTGGAAGCTAACTCGTTTGTTTCATCGGCATTTGAAGTTATGCCACTTATATCGCAAGTATATGAAGCTAAATCATTGGTTTCGCATGGATTAGAAGCTAAACCTTCTACATCGCATTGATTCGAGGCTAAATCATTTCTTTCGCTTAGATTTGAAGCTAACTCGTTTGTTTCGTCTGTATATGAAGATATATCACTTATATCGCAAGTATCTGAACCTAAATCATTTGTTTCTTATGGATTTGAAGCTAAGTCTTATACCTCGCATCGATTTGAAGCTAAATCATTTGTTTCGCATGGATTTGAAGCTAAACCTTCTACACCGCATTGATTTGAAGCTAAATCATGTGATTCGCTTGGATTGGAAGCTAACTCGTTTATTTCGTCTGCATTTGAATCTATATCACTTCTATCGCAAGTATCTGATGCTAAATCATTTTTTTCGCATGGATTTGAAGCTAAACCTTCTACATCGCATTGATTTGAAGCAAATTCATGTGTTTCGCATGGATTGGAAGCTAACTCGTTTGTTTCCCCTGCATTTGAGGCTATATCACTTATATCGCATGTATCTGAAGCTAAGTCATTTGTTTCGCATGGATTTGAAGCTAAGACATCTAGTTCGCATTGGTTTGAAGCTAAATCATGAGTTTCGCATGGATTAGAAGCTAACTCGTTTGTTTCGCCTGCATTTGAAGTTATATCATTTATATCGCAAGTATCTGAAGCTAAATCATTTGTTCCGCATGAATTTGCAGCTAAACCTTCAACATCGCATTGATTTGCACCTAAATCATCTGTTTCGCATGGATTTGAAGCTAACTCGTTTGTTTCGTCTGCACTTGAAAATGTATCATTTATATCGCAAGTATCTGAAGCTAAATCATTTGTGCCTCATGGATTTGGAGCTAAACCTTCTACATAGCATTGATTTGCTGCTAAATGATGTGTTTCGCATGGAATTTAAGCTAACTCGCTTGTTGCGTCTGCATTTGAAGCTATGTCACTTATATCACAATTATCTGAAACTGAATCATTTGTTTCGCATGGATTTGAATCTAAGCCTTCTACATCGCATTGATTTGATGCTAAATCATTTGTTTCGCTTGGATTTGAAGCTAACTCGTTTGTTTCGTCTGCATTTTATGCTATATCACTTATATCGCTAGTATATGAAGCTAAATCGTTAGTGTCTCATGGATTTGAAGCGAAAAATTCTACATAGCATTGATTTGAAGCCTAATCATGTGTTTTGTATGGATTTGAAGCTAACTCGTTTGTTACCCCTGCATTTGAAACTATATCACTTATATCGCAACTATCTGATGTAAAACATTTGTTTCGCATGGATTTGAAGCTAAACCTTCTACATCGCATTGATTTGCAGCTAAATCATCTGTTTTGCATGGATTTGAAACTAACTCGTTTGCTTCGTCTGCATTTGAAGCTATATCACTAATAGCCCAAGTGTTTGAAGCTAAATCATTTGTTTCGCATGGATTTGAAGCTAAACCTACTGCATCGCATTGATTTGCTGCTAAATCATGTGAATCGCATTGATTTGAAGCTAACTCGTTTGTTTCGTCCTCATTTGAAGCTATATCACTTATATCGCAAGTATCTGAACCTAAATCATTTGTTTCGCATGGATTTGAAGCTAAACCTTCCAAATCGCATTTATATGGAGCTAAATCATGTGATTCTCTTGGATTTGAAGCTAACTCGTTTGTGTCGTCTGCATTTGTAGCTATATAACTTATATCGCAACCATCTGAAGCTAAATCATTGCTTTCGCATGGATTTGAAGCTAAACCTTCTACATAGCTTTGATTTGAAGCATAATAATGTGTATGGCTTGGATTTAAAGCTAACTCGTTTGTTTCGCCTGCATTCGAAGTTAAACTTTCCACATAGCATTGATTTGAAGTTTAATCATGTGTTGTTGCATGGATTTGAAGCTAACCCGTTTGTTTCCCCTACAACCGAAGCTATATCACTTATATCGCAAGTATCTAAAGCTAAATCATTTGTGTCGCATGGATTTGAAGCTAAACCTTCTACATAGCATTGATTTGAAGCTTAATAATGTGTTTTGCTTGGAATTAAAATTAACTTGTTTGTTTCCCCAGCATTTGAAGCTATATCACTTATATCGCAAGTATCTGATGCTAAAACATTTGTTTCGCATGGATTTGAAGCTAAACCTTCTACACAGCATTGATTTGAAGCTTAGTAAAGTGTTTTGCTTGGATATGAAGCTAACACGTTTGTTTCCCCTACATTTGAAGCTACATCACATATATCGCAAGAATCTGATGCTAAATCATTTGTGTCGCATGGATTTGAAGCTAAAACTTCCACATAGCATTGATTTGAAGCTTAATCATGTGTTTCGCATGGATTTGGTGCTAACTCGTTTGTTTCGTCTGCATTTGAAGCCATGTGACTTATATCGCAAGTATCAGAAGCTAAATCATTGGTTTTGCATGGATTTGAAGCTAAACCTACTTCATCGCAATGATTTACTGCTAAATCATGTGTTTCGCATGGATTTGAAGCCAACTCGTTTGTTTTGTCTGCATTTTAAGCTATATCACTTATATCGATAGTATAAGAAGCTAAATCATTGGTTTCGCATGGATTTGAAGCTAAACCATCTACATCGCATTGATTTGCTGCTAAATCGGGTATTTCGCATGGATTTGAAGCTAACTCGTTTGATTCGTCTGCACTTGAAACTATATCACTTATATCGCAAGTATTTGAAGGTAAATCATTTGTTTCGCATGGATCTATAGCTAAACCTTCTACATCGCATTGATTTGCAGCTAAATCATGTGTTTCGCATGGACTTGAAGCTAAGTCGTTTGATTCGTCTGCATTTGATGCTATATCGCTTATATCGCAAGTATCTGAAGCTAAATCATTTGTTTCGCATGGATTTGAAGTTAAGACATCAGGTTCGCATTGATTTGAAGCTAAATCATGAGTTACGCATGGATTAGAAGCTAACTGGTTTGTTTCGCCTGCATTTGAAGTTATATCATTTATATCGCAAGTATTTGACACAAAACCATTTGTGTGGCTTGGATTTGAAGCTAAACCTTCTACATCGCATTGTTTGTAGCTAAATCTTGTGCATCGCATGGATTTGAAGCTAACTCGTTTGTTTTGACAGCATTTGAAACTATATCACATATATCGCAAGTATTTGTACCTAAATCATTTGTTTCGCATGGATTTGATGCTAAACCTTCTACATCGCATTGATTTGCAGCTAAATCATGTGTTTCGCATGGATTTGAAGCTAACTAGTTTGTTTCGTCTGCATTTGAAGCTATATCACTTATATCGCAAGTATCTGAAGCTAAATCATTTGAGTTCGCATGAATTTGCAGCTAAACCTTGAACATCGCATTGATTTGCAGCTAAATCATGTGTTTCGCATGGATTTGAAGCTAACTCGTTTGTTTCGTCTGCATTTGAAACTATATCACTTATATCGCAAGTATCTGATGCTAAATCATTTTTTTCGCATGGATTTGAAGCTAAACCTTCTACATCGCATTGATTTGAAGCTAATTCATGTGTTTCGCATGGACTTGAAGCTAACACGTTTGATTCGTCTGCATTTGATGCTATATCGCTTATACCGCAAGTATCTGAAGCTAAATCATTTGTTTCGCATGGATTTGAAGCTAAGACATCTAGTTCGAATTGATTTGAAGCTAAATCATGAGATTCGCATGGATTACAAGCTAACTCGTTTGTTTCGCCTGCATTTGAAGTTATATCATTTATATCGCAAGTATCTGAAGCTAAATCATTTGATCCGCATGAATTTGCAGCTAAACCTTCAACATCGCATTGATTTGGAGCTAATTCATGTGTTTCGCATGGATTGGAAGCTAACTCGTTTGTTTCCCCTGCATTTGAGGCTATATCACTTATATCGCAAGTATCTGAAGCTAAATCATGTGATTCGCATGGATTTGAAGCTAACTAGTTTGTTTCGTCTGCACTTGAAACTATATCACTTATATCGCAAGTATCTGAAGGTAAATCATTTGTTTCGCATGGATTTGAAGCATAACCTTCTAAATCGCATTGATTTGCAGCTCAATCATGTGTTTCGCAGGGATTTGAAGCTATCTCGGTTGTTCCGTCTGCATTTGAAGCTATATCACTTATATCCCAAGTTTTTGAAGCTAGCTCGTTCGTTTCCCCTGCATTTGAAGCTATGTCACTTATATCGCAAGTATCTGAAGCTAAATCATGTGTGTCGCATGAAATTGAAGCTAAACCTTCTACATAGCACTGATTTGAATCTTAATCATGTGTTTCGCATGGATTCGAAGCTAACTAGTTTGTTTCGTCTGCACTTGAACTATATCACTTATATCACAAGTATCTGAAGGTAAATCATTTGTGTCGCATTAGTTTGAAGCTAAACCTTCTACATAGCTCTGATTTGAAGCTTAATCATGTGTTTTGCATGGATTTGAAGCTAACTAGTTTATTTCGTCTGCATTTGAAACTATATCACTTATATCGCGAGTATCTGAAGGTAAATCATTTGTTTCGCATGGATTTGAAACTAAACCTTCTACATCGCTTTGATTTACAGCTAAATCATGTATTTCGCATGGACTTGAAGCTAACTCGTTTGATTCGTCTGCATTTGATGCTATATCGCTTATATCGCAAGTATCTGAAGCTAAATCATTTGTTTCGCATGGATTTGAAGCTAAGACATCTAGTTCGCATTGATTTGTAGCTAAATCATGTGTTTCGCATGGACTTGAAGCTAACTCGTTTGATTCGTCTGCATTTGATGTTATATCGCTTATATCCCAAGTATCTGAAGCTAAATCATTTGTTTCGCATGGATTTGAAGCTATGACATCTAGTTCGCGTTGATTTGAAGCTAAATCATGAGTTTCGCATGGATTAGAAGCTAACTCGTTTGTTTCGTCTGCATTTGAATTTATATCATTTATATCGCAAGTATCTGAAGCTAAATCATTTGTGACGCATGAATTTGAACCTAAACCTTCTACATAGCACTGATTTGAAGCTTAATCATGTGTTTCGCATGGATTTGAAGCTAACTAGTTTGTTTCGTCTGCACTTGAAGTTATATCATTTATATCGCAAGTATCTGAAGCTAAATCATTTGTGTCGCATGAATTTGAAGCTAAACCTTCTACATAGCCCTGATTTGAAGCTTAATCATGTGTTTCGCATGGATTTGAAGCTAACTAGTTTGTTTCGTCTGCACTTGAAACTATATCACTTATATCGCAAGTATCTGAAGGTAAATAATTTGTTTCGCATGGATTTGAAGCAAAACCTTCTAAATCGCATTGATTTGCAGCTAAATCATGTGTTTCGCAAGGATTTGAAGCTATCTCGGTTGTTTAGTCTGAATTTGAAGCTATATCACACACATCCCAAGTTTTTGAAGTTAGCTCGTTTGTTTCCCCTGCATTTGAAGCTATGTCACTTATATCGCAAGTATCTGAAGCTAAATCATGTGTGTCGCATGAAATTGAAGCTAAACCTTCTACATAGCACTGATTTGAAGCTTAATCATGTGTTTCGCATGGATTCGAAGCTAACTAGTTTGTTTCGTCTGCACTTGAAACTATATCACTTATATCGCAAGTATCTGAAGGTAAATCATTTGTTTAGCATGGATTTGAAGCTAAACCTTCTACATCGCTTTGATTTGCAGCTAAATCATGTGTTTCGCATGGACTTGAAGCTAACTCGTTTGATTCGTCAGCATTTGATGCTATATCGCTTATATCGCAAGTATCTGAAGCTAAATCATTTGTTTCGCATGGATTTGAATCTAAGACATCTAGTTCGCATTGATTTGAAGCTAAATCATGAGTTTCGCATGGATTAGAAGCTAACTCGTTTGTTTCGCCTGCATTTGAAACTATATCACTTATATCGCAAGTATCTGATGCTAAATCATTTTTTTCGCATGGATTTGAAGCTAAACTTTCTACATCGCGTTGATTTGAAGCTAATTCATGTGTTTCGCATGAATTTGAAGCTAACTCGTTTGTTTCATCTGCATTTGAAGTTATTTCACTTATATCGCAAGTATCTGAAGGTAAATCATTTGTTTCGCATGGATTTGAAGCTAAACCTTCAACTTCGCATTGATTTGCAGCTAAATCATGTGTTTCGCATGGATTTGAAGCTAACTCGTTTGTCTCGTCTGCATTTGAAACTATATCACTTATATCGCAAGTATCTGATGCTAAATCATTTTTTTCTCATGGATTTGAAGCTAAACTTTCTACATCGCATTGATTTGAAGCTAATTCATGTGTTTCGCATGAATTTGAAGCTAACTCGTTTGTTTCATCTGCATTTGAAGTTATTTCACTTATATCGCAAGTATCTGAAGGTAAATCATTTGTTTCGCATGGATTTGAAGCTAAACCTTCTACATCGCTTTGATTTGCAGCTAAATCATGTATTTCGCATGGACTTGAAGCTAACTCGTTTGATTCGTCTGCATTTGATGCTATATCGCTTATATCGCAAGTATCTGAAGCTAAATCATTTGTTTCGCATGGATTTGAAGCTAAGACATCTAGTTCGCATTGATTTGAAGCTAAATCATGAGTTTCGCATGGATTAGAAGCTAGCTCGTTTGTTTCGTCTGCATTTGAAACTATATCACTTATATCGCAAGTATCTGAAGGTAAATCATTTGTTTCGCATGGATTTGAAGCTAAACCTTCTACATCGCTTTGATTTGCAGCTAAATCATGTATTTCGCATGGACTTGAAGCTAACACGTTTGATTCGTCTGCATTTGATGCTATATCGCTTATACCGCAAGTATCTGAAGCTAAATCATTTGTTTCGCATGGATTTGAAGCTAAGACATCTAGTTCGAATTGATTTGAAGCTAAATCATGAGATTCGCATGGATTACAAGCTAACTCGTTTGTTTCGCCTGCATTTGAAGTTATATCATTTATATCGCAAGTATCTGAAGCTAAATCATTTGATCCGCATGAATTTGCAGCTAAACCTTCAACATCGCATTGATTTGCAGCTAAATCATGTGTTTCGCATGGACTTGAAGCTAACTCGTTTGATTCGTCTGCATTTGATGTTATATCGCTTATATCCCAAGTATCTGAAGCTAAATCATTTGTTTCGCATGGATTTGAAGCTAAGACATCTAGTTCGCGTTGATTTGAAGCTAAATCATGAGTTTCGCATGGATTAGAAGCTAACTCGTTTGTTTCGCCTGCATTTGAATTTATATCATTTATATCGCAAGTATCTGAAGCTAAATCATTTGTGACGCATGAATTTGAACCTAAACCTTCTACATAGCACTGATTTGAAGCTTAATCATGTGTTTCGCATGGATTTGAAGCTAACTAGTTTGTTTCGTCTGCACTTGAAGTTATATCATTTATATCGCAAGTATCTGAAGCTAAATCATTTGTGTCGCATGAATTTGAAGCTAAACCTTCTACATAGCCCTGATTTGAAGCTTAATCATGTGTTTCGCATGGATTTGAAGCTAACTAGTTTGTTTCGTCTGCACTTGAAACTATATCACTTATATCGCAAGTATCTGAAGGTAAATACTTTGTTTCGCATGGATTTGAAGCAAAACCTTCTAAATCGCATTGATTTGCAGCTAAATCATGTGTTTCGCAAGGATTTGAAGCTATCTCGGTTGTTTCGTCTGAATTTGAAGCTATATCACTTACATCCCAAGTTTTTGAAGTTAGCTCGTTTGTTTCCCCTGCATTTGAAGCTATGTCACTTATATCGCAAGTATCTGAAGCTAAATCATGTGTGTCGAATGAAATTGAAGCTAAACCTTCTACATAGCACTGATTTGAAGCTTAATCATGTGTTTCGCATGGATTCGAAGCTAACTAGTTTGTTTCGTCTGCACTTGAAACTATATCACTTATATCGCAAGTATCTGAAGGTAAATCATTTGTTTAGCATGGATTTGAAGCTAAACCTTCTACATCGCTTTGATTTGCAGCTAAATCATGTGTTTCGAATGGACTTGAAGCTAACTCGTTTGATTCGTCTGCATTTGATGCTATATCGCTTATATCGCAAGTATCTGAAGCTAAATCATTTGTTTCGCATGGATTTGAATCTAAGACATCTAGTTCGCATTGATTTGAAGCTAAATCATGAGTTTCGCATGGATTAGAAGCTAACTCGTTTGTTTCGCCTGCATTTGAAACTATATCACTTATATCGCAAGTATCTGATGCTAAATCATTTTTTTCGCATGGATTTGAAGCTAAACTTTCTACATCGCGTTGATTTGAAGCTAATTCATGTGTTTCGCATGAATTTGAAGCTAACTCGTTTGTTTCATCTGCATTTGAAGTTATTTCACTTATATCGCAAGTATCTGAAGGTAAATCATTTGTTTCGCATGGATTTGAAGCTAAACCTTCAACTTCGCATTGATTTGCAGCTAAATCATGTGTTTCGCATGGATTTGAAGCTAACTCGTTTGTCTCGTCTGCATTTGAAACTATATCACTTATATCGCAAGTATCTGATGCTAAATCATTTTTTTCTCATGGATTTGAAGCTAAACTTTCTACATCGCATTGATTTGAAGCTAATTCATGTGTTTCGCATGAATTTGAAGCTAACTCGTTTGTTTCATCTGCATTTGAAGTTATTTCACTTATATCGCAAGTATCTGAAGGTAAATCATTTGTTTCGCATGGATTTGAAGCTAAACCTTCTACATCGCTTTGATTTGCAGCTAAATCATGTATTTCGCATGGACTTGAAGCTAACTCGTTTGATTCGTCTGCATTTGATGCTATATCGCTTATATCGCAAGTATCTGAAGATAAATCATTTGTTTCGCATGGATTTGAAGCTCAGACATCTAGTTCGCATTGATTTGAAGCTAAATCATGAGTTTCGCATGGATTAGAAGCTAACTCGTTTGTTTCGCCTGCATTTGAAGTTATATCATTTATATCGCAAGTATCTGAAGCTAAATCATTTGCTCCGCATGAATTTGCAGCTAAACCTTCAACATCGCATTGATTTGCAGCTAAATCATGTGTTTCGCATGGATTTGAAGCTAACTCGTTTGTTTCGTCTGCATTTGAATCTATATTACTTATATCGCAAGTATCTGATGCTAAATCATTATTTTCGCATGGATTTGAAGCTAAACCTTCTACATCGCATTGATTTGAATCTAATTCATGTGTTTCGCATGGAATGGAAGCTAACTCGTTTGTTTCCCCTGCATTTGAGGCTATATCACTTATATCGCAAGTATCTGAAGCTAAATCATTTGTTTCGCATGAATTTGCAGCTAAACCTTGAACATCGCATTGATTTGCAGATAAATCATGTGTTTCGCATGGATTTGAATCTAACTCGTTTGTTTCCCCTGCATTTCAAGATATATAACTTATATCGCAAGTATCTGATGCTAAATCATTTGTTTCGCATGGATTTGAAGCTAAACCTTCTACTTTCGCGTTGATTTGAAGCTGACTCGTTTGTTTCGTCCGTATTTAAAGCTATACCACTTATTTCCCAAGTTTTTGAAGCTAGCTCGTTTGTTTCCCCTGCATTTGAAGCTATGTCACTTATATCGCAAGCATCTGAAGCTAAATCATTTGTGTCGCATGAATTTGAAGCTAAACCTTCTACATAGCACTGATTTGAAGCTTAATCATGTGTTTCGCATGGATTTGAAGCTAACTAGTTTGTTTCGTCTGCACTTGAAACTATATCACTTATATAGCAAGTATCTGAAGGTAAATCATTTGTTTCGCATGGATTTGAAGCTAAACCTTCTACATCGCTTTGATTTGCAGCTAAATCAAGTGTTTCGCATGGACTTGAAGCTAACTGATTTGATTCGTCTGCATTTGATGCTATATGGCTTATATCCCAAGTATCTGAAACTAAATCATTTGTTTCGCATGGTTTTGAAGCTTAGCCTTCAACTTCGCAATTGATTTGAAGCTAAATCGGGTGTTTCGCATGGATTAGAAGTAAACTCGTTTGTTTCGCCTGCATTTCAAGGTATATCCTTTATATCGCAAGTATCTGAAGCTAAATCATTTGTGTCGCATGAATTTGAAGCTAAACCTTCTACATAGCACTGATTTGAAGCTTAATCATGTGTTTCGCATGGATTTGAAGCTAACTAGTTTGTTTCGTCTGCACTTGAAACTATATCACTTATATCGCAAGTATCTGAAGGTAAATCATTTGTTTAGCATGGATTTGAAGCTAATCCTTCTACATCGCTTTGATTTGCAGCTAAGTCATGTGTTTCGCATGGACTTGAAGCTAACTCGTTTGATTCGTCTGCATTTGATGCTATATCGCTTATATCGCAAGTATCTGTAGGTAAATCATTTGTTTCGCATGGATTTGAAGCTAAACCTTCTACATCGCTTTGATTTGCAGCTAAATCATGTATTTCGCAAGGATTTGAAGCTATCTCGGTTGTTTCGTCTGCATTTGAAGCTATATCACTTATATCCCAAGTTTTTGAAGCTAGCTCGTTTGTTTCCCCTACATTTGAAGCTATGTCACTTATATCGCAAGTATCTAAAGCTAAATCATTTGTGTCGCATGGATATGAAGCTAATCCTTCTACATCGCATTGATTTGAAGCTAATTCATGAGTTTCGCATGGATTGGATGCTAACTCGTTTGTTTCCCCTGCATTTGAGGCTATATCACTTATATCGCAAGTATCTGAAGCTAAATCATTTGTTTCGCATGAATTTGCAGCTAAACCTTCAACATCGCATTGATTTGCAGCTAAATCATGTGTTTCGCATGGATTTGAAGCTAACTCGTTTGTTTCGTCTGCATTTGAATCTATATCACTTATATCGCAAGTATCTGATGCTAAATCATTATTTTCGCATGGATTTGAAGCTAAACCTTCTACATCGCATTGATTTGAATCTAATTCATGTGTTTCGCATGGAATGGAAGCTAACTCGTTTGTTTCCCCTGCATTTGAGGCTATATCACTTATATCGCAAGTATCTGAAGCTAAATCATTTGTTTCGCATGAATTTGCAGCTAAACCTTGAACATCGCATTGATTTGCAGATAAATCATGTGTTTCGCATGGATTTGAATCTAACTCGTTTGTTTCCCCTGCATTTCAAGATATATAACTTATATCGCAAGTATCTGATGCTAAATCATTTGTTTCGCATGGATTTGAAGCTAAACCTTCTACTTTCGCGTTGATTTGAAGCTGACTCGTTTGTTTCGTCCGCATTTAAAGCTATATCACTTATTTCCCAAGTTTTTGAAGCTAGCTCGTTTGTTTCCCCTGCATTTGAAGCTATGTCACTTATATCGCAAGCATCTGAAGCTAAATCATTTGTGTCGCATGAATTTGAAGCTAAACCTTCTACATAGCACTGATTTGAAGCTTAATCATGTGTTTCGCATGGATTTGAAGCTAACTAGTTTGTTTCGTCTGCACTTGAAACTATACCACTTATATCGCAAGTATCTGAAGGTAAATCATTTGTTTCGCATGGATTTGAAGCTAACTAGTTTGTTTCGTCTGCACTTGAATCTATATCACTTATATCGCAAGTATCTGAAGCTAAATCATTTGTTTCGCATGGATTTGAAGCTAAGACATCTAGTTCGCATTGATTTGAAGCTAAATCATGAGTTTCGCATGGATTAGAAGCTAACTCGTTTGTTTCGCCTGCATTTGAGTCTATATCATTTATATCGCAAGTATCTGAAGCTAAATCATTTGTGTCGCATGAATTTGAAGCTAAACCTTCTACATAGCACTGATTTGAAGCATAATCATGTGTTTCGCATGGATTTGAAGCTAACTGGTTTGTTTCGTCTGCACTTGAAACTATATCACTTATATCGCAAGTATCTGAAGGTAAATCATTTGTTTCGCATGGATTTGAAGCTAAACCTTCTAAATCGCATTGATTTGCAGCTAAATCATTTGTTTCGCAAGGATTTGAAGCTATCTCGGTTGTTTCGACTGCATTTGAAGCTATATCACTTACATCCCAAGTTTTTGAAGCTAGCTCGTTTGTTTCCCCTGCATTTGAAGCTATGTCACTTATATCGCAAGTATCTAAAGCTAAATCATTTGTGTCGCATGGATATGAAGCTAATCCTTCTACATCGCATTGATTTGAAGCTAAGTCATGTGTTTCGCATGGATTGGAAGCTAACTCGTTTGTTTCCCCTGCATTTGAGGCTATATCACTTATATCGCAAGTATCTGAAGCTAAATCATTTGTTTCGCATGAATTTGCAGCTAAACCTTCAACATCGCATTGATTTGCAGCTAAATCATGTGTTTCGCATGGACTTGAAGCTAACTCGTTTGATTCGTCTGCAGTTGAAGCTACAGCCCCTATATCCAAAGTGTTTGAAGCTCAATCATTTGCTTCGCATGGTTTTGAAGCTAATCCTTCCACATCGCATTGATTTGATGCTAAATCATGAGTTTCGCATGGATTAGAAGCTAACTCGTTTGTTTCGCCTGCATTTGAAGTTATATCATTTATATCGCAAGTATCTGAAGCTAAATCATTTGTTCCGCATGAATTTGCAGCTACACCTTCAACATCGCATTGATTTGCAGCTAAATCATGTGTTCCGCATGGATTTGAAGCTAACTCGTTTGTTTTCCCTGCATTTGAAGCTATATTACTAATATCTCAATTATCTGAAGGTAAATCATTTGTTTCGCATGGATTTGAAGCTAAACCTTCTACATCGCTTTGATTTGCAGCTAAATCATGTATTTCGCATGGACTTGAAGCTAACTCGTTTGATTCGTCTGCATTTGATGCTATATCGCTTATATCGCAAGTATCTGAAGCTAAATCATTTGTTTCGCATGGATTAGAAGCTAAGACATCTAGTTCGCATTGATTTGAAGCTAAATCATGAGTTTCGCATGGATTAGAAGCTAACTCGTTTGTTTCGCCTGCATTTGAAGTTATATCATTTATATCGCAAGTATCTGAAGCTAAATCATTTGTTCCGCATGAATTTGCAGCTAAACCTTCAACATCGCATTGATTTGCAGCTAAATCATGTGTTTCGCATGGATTTGAAGCTAACTCGTTTGTTTCGTCTGCATTTGAAACTATATCACTTATATCGCAAGTATCTGATGCTAAATCATGTGGTTCGCATGGATTTGAAGCTAACTAGTTTGTTTCGTCTGCACTTGAATCTATATCACTTATATCGCAAGTATCTGAAGGTAAATCATTTGTTTCGCATGGATTTGAAGCAAAACCTTCTAAATCGCATTGATTTGCAGCTAAATCATGTGTTTCGCAAGGATTTGAAGCTATCTCGGTTGTATCGTCTGCATTTGAAGCTATATCACTTATATCCCAAGTTTTTGAAGCTAGCTCGTTTGTTTCGTCTGCATTTGAAACTATATCACTTATATCGCAAGTATCTGAAGGTAAATCATTTGTTTCGCATGGATTTGAAGCTAAACCTTCTACATCGCTTTGATTTGCAGCTAAATCATGTATTTCGCATGGACTTGAAGCTAACTCGTTTGATTCGTCTGCATTTGATGCTATATCGCTTATATCGCAAGTATCTGAAGCTAAATCATTTGTTTCGCATGGATTAGAAGCTAAGACATCTAGTTCGCATTGATTTGAAGCTAAATCATGAGTTTCGCATGGATTAGAAGCTAACTCGTTTGTTTCGCCTGCATTTGAAGTTATATCATTTATATCGCAAGTATCTGAAGCTAAATCATTTGTTCCGCATGAATTTGCAGCTAAACCTTCAACATCGCATTGATTTGCAGCTAAATCATGTGTTTCGCATGGATTTGAAGCTAACTCGTTTGTTTCGTCTGCATTTGAAACTATATCACTTATATCGCAAGTATCTGATGCTAAATCATGTGGTTCGCATGGATTTGAAGCTAACTAGTTTGTTTCGTCTGCACTTGAATCTATATCACTTATATCGCAAGTATCTGAAGGTAAATCATTTGTTTCGCATGGATTTGAAGCAAAACCTTCTAAATCGCATTGATTTGCAGCTAAATCATGTGTTTCGCAAGGATTTGAAGCTATCTCGGTTGTATCGTCTGCATTTGAAGCTATATCACTTATATCCCAAGTTTTTGAAGCTAGCTCGTTTGTTTCGTCTGCATTTGAAACTATATCACTTATATCGCAAGTATCTGAAGGTAAATCATTTGTTTCGCATGGATTTGAAGCTAAACCTTCTACATCGCTTTGATTTGCAGCTAAATCATGTAATTCGCATGGACTTGAAGCTAACACGTTTGATTCGTCTGCATTTGATGCTATATCGCTTATACCGCAAGTATCTGAAGCTAAATCATTTGTTTCGCATGGATTTGAAGCTAAGACATCTAGTTCGAATTGATTTGAAGCTAAATCATGAGATTCGCATGGATTACAAGCTAACTCGTTTGTTTCGTCTGCATTTGATGCTATATCGCTTATACCGCAAGTATCTGAAGCTAAATCATTTGTTCCGCATGAAATTGCAGCTAAACCTTCAACATCGCATTGATTTGCAGCTAAATCATGTGTTTCGCATGGATTTGAAGCTAACTCGTTTGTTTCGTCTGCATTTGAAACTATATCACTTATATCGCAAGTATCTGATGCTAAATCATTTTTTTCGCATGGATTTGAAGCTAAACCTTGAACATCGCATTGATTTGCAGCTAAATCATGTGTTTCGCATGGATTTGAAGCTAACTCGTTTGTTTCGTCTGCATTTGAAACTATATCACTTATATCGCAAGTATCTGAAGCTAAATCATTTGTTTCGCATGGATTTGAAGCTAAGACATCTATTTCGCATTGATTTGAAGCTAAATCATGAGTTTCGCATGGATTAGAAGCTAACTCGTTTGTTTCGCCTGCATTTGAATTTATATCATTTATATCGCAAGTATCTGAAGCTAAATCATTTGTGTCGCATGAATTTGAAGCTAAACCTTCTACATAGCACTGATTTGAAGCTTAATCATGTGTTTTGCATGGATTTGAAGCTAACTAGTTTGTTTCGTCTGCATTTGAAACTATATCACTTATATCGCAAGTATCTGAAGGTAAATCATTTGTTTCGCATGGATTTGAAGCTAAGACATCTAGTTCGCATTTATTTGAAGCTAAATCATGAGTTTCGCATGGATTAGAAGCTAACTCGTTTGTTTCGCCTGCATTTGAAGTTATATCATTTATATCGCATGTATCTGAAGCTAAATCATTTGTTCCGCATGAATTTGCAGCTAAACCTTCAACATCGCATTGATTTGCAGCTAAATCATGTGTTTCGCATGGATTTGAAGCTAACTCGTTTGTTTCGTCTGCATTTGAAACTATTTCACTTAAATCGCAAGTATCTGATGCTAAATCATTTTTTTCGCATGGATTTGAAGCTAAACCTTCTACATCGCATTGATTTGAAGCTAATTCATGTGTTTCGCATGGATTTGAAGCTAACTCGTTTGTTTCGTCTGCATTTGAATCTATATCACTATTATCCCATGGGTTTGAAGCTAAATCATTTGTTTCGCATGGATTTGAATCTAAGCCTTCTACTTCGCATTGATTTGAAGCTAAATCAAGTGTACCGCATGGATTTGAAACTAACTCGTTTCTTCCGCCTGCATTTGAAGCTATATCACACCTATCCCAAGTGTTTGGAGCTAAATCATTTGTTTCTCCATGGATTTGAACCTAAACCTTCTACATCGCATGGACTTGAAGCTAACTCGTTTGTTTCGCCTGCATTTGAAGCTATATCAATTATAACGCAAGTATCTGAAGCTAAATCATTTGTTTCGCATGAATTTGCAGCTAAACCGTGAACATCGCATTAATTTGCAGCTAAATCATGTGTTTCGCATGGATTTGAAGCTAACTCGTTTGTTTCGTCTGCATTTTAAACTATATCACTTATATCGCAAGTATCTGATGCTAAATCATTTTTTTCGCATGGATTTGAAGCTAAACCTTCTACATCGCTTTGATTTGCAGCTAAATCATGTGTTTCGCATGGACTTGAAGCTAACTCGTTTGATTCGTCTGCAGTTGAAGCTATAGCCCCTATATCCCAAGTGTTTGAAGCTCAATCATTTGCTTCGGATGGTTTTGAAGCTAATCCTTCTACATCGCATTGCTTTGATGCTAAATCATGTGTTTCGCATGAATTTGAAGCTAACACGTTTGTTCCATCTGCATTTGAAGCTATATCACTTATATCGCTAGAATCTGGAGCTGAATCATTTGTTTCGCATGGATTTGAAGCTAAACCTTCAACATCGCATTGATTTGCAGCTGAATCATGTGTTTCACATTGATTTGAATCTAACTCGTTTGTTTCCCCTGCATTTCAAGATATATAACTTATATCGCAAGTATCTGATGCTAAATCATTTGTTTCGCATGGATTTGAAGCAAACTAGTTTGTTTCGTCTGCACTTGAAACTATATCACTTATATCGCAAGTATCTGCAGGTAAATCATTTGTTTCGCATGGATTTGAAGCTAAACCTTCTACATCGCTTTGATTTGCAGCTAAATCATGTGTTTCGCAAGGATTTGAAGCTATCTCGGTTGTTTCGTCTGCATTTGAAGCTATATCACTTACATCCCAAGTTTTTGAAGCTAGCTCGTTTGTTTCCCCTGCATTTGAAGCTATGTCACTTATATCGCAAGTATCTGAAGCTAAATCATTTGTGCCGCATGAATTTGAACCTAAACCTTCTACATAGCACTGATTTGAAGCTTAATCATGTGATTCGCTTGGATTTGAAGCTACCTCGTTTGTTTCCCCTGCATTTGAAGCTATATCACTTATATCCCAAGTGTTTGAAGCTAAATCATGTGTTTCGCTTGGATTTGAAACCAAACCTTCTACATCGCACTCATTTGAAGATAAATCATTTGCTTCGCATGGATTTGAAGCTAGCTTGTTTCTTTCGTCTGCATTTGTAGCTATATCACTTCTATCGCAAGTATCTGGACCTAAATCATTTGTGTCGCATTGATTTGAAGCTAAGCCTTCTACTTCGCATTGATTTGCATCTAAATGATGTGTTTCCCCTGCATTTGAAGCTATATCACTTATATCCCAAGTGTTTGAAGCTAAATCATTTGTTTCGCATGGATTTGAAGCTATCTCGTTTGTTTCGTCTGCATTTGAAACTATATCACTTATATCGCAAATATCTGATGCTAAATCATTTTTTTCGCATGGATTTGAAGCTAAACTTTCTACATCGCATTGATTTGAAGCTAATTCATGTGTTTCGCATGGATTTGAAGCTAACTCGTTTGTTTCGTCTGCATTTGAATCTATATCACTATTATCCCATGGGTTTGAAGCTAAATCATTTGTTTCGCATGGATTTGAATCTAAGCCTTCTACTTCGCATTGATTTGAAGCTAAATCAAGTGTACCGCATGGATTTGAAACTAACTCGTTTCTTCCGCCTGCATTTGAAGCTATATCACACCTATCCCAAGTGTTTGGAGCTAAATCATTTGTTTCTCCATGGATTTGAACCTAAACCTTCTACATCGCATGGACTTGAAGCTAACTCGTTTGTTTCGCCTGCATTTGAAGCTATATCAATTATAACGCAAGTATCTGAACCTAAATCATTTGTTTCCCATGGATTTGAAGCTAAGCCTTCTACTTCGCTTTGATTTGCAGCTAAATCATGTGTTTCGCTTGGACTTGAAGCTAACTCGTTTGTTTCATCTGCATATGAAGCTATATCACTTATATCGCTAGAATCTGGAGCTAAATCATTTGTTTCGCATGGATTTGAAGCTAAGCCTTCAACTTCGCATTGATTTCCAGCTAAATCATGTGTTTCGCATGGATTAGAAGCTAACTCGTTTGTTTCGCCTGCATTTGAAGTTATATCATTTATATCGCAAGTATCTGAAGCTAAATCATTTGTTCTGCATTAATTTGCAGCTAAACCTTCAACATCGCATTGATTTGCAGCTAAATCATGTGTTTCTCATGGATTTGAAGCTAACTCGTATGTTTCGTCTGCATTTGAAACTATATCACTTATATCCCAAGTTTTTGAAGCTAGCTCGTTTGTTTCCCCTGCATTTGAAACTATATCATTTATATCGCAAGTATCTGAAGCTAAATCATTTGTTCCGCTTGAATTTGTAGCTAAACCTTCAACATCGCATTGATTTGCAGCTAAATCATGTGTTTCTCATGGATTTGAAGCTAACTCGTTTGTTTTGTCTGCATTTGAAACTATATCACTTATATCGCAAATATCTGATGCTAAATCATTTTTGTCGCATGGATTTGAAGCTAAACTTTCTACATCGCATTGATTTGAAGCTAATTCATGTGTTTGGCATGGATTTGAAGCTAACTCGTTTGTTTCGTCTGCATTTGAAACTATATCACTTATATCGCAAGTATCTGATGCTAAATCTTTTTTTTCGCATGGATTTGAAGCTAAACTTTCTACATCGCATTGATTTGAAGCTAATTCATGTGTTCCGCATGGATTTGAAGCTAACTCGTTTGATTCGTCTGCATTTGAAGCTATATCACTATTATCCCATGGGTTTGAAGCTAAATCATTAGTTTCGCATGGATTTGAATCTAAGCCTTCTACTTCGCATTGATTTGAAGCTAAATCAAGTGTATCGCATGGATTTGAAACTAACTCGTTTCTTCCGCCTGCATTTGAAGCTATATCACACCTATCCCAAGTGTTTGGAGCTAAATCATTTGTTTCTCCATGGATTTGAACCTAAACCTTCTACATCGCATGGACTTGAAGCTAACTCGTGTGTTTCGCCCTGCATTTGAAGGTATATCGCTTGTATCGCAAGCATTTGAAGAAAAATCATTTGACCACACGGATTTGAGGCTAAGCCTTATAATTCGCATTGATTTCAAGCTAAATCATGTGTTTGGCTTGGATATGAAGCTAACTCGTTTGTTTCGTCTGCATTTGAAGCTATATCACTTATATCGCCATTATATGATGCTAAATCATTTGTTTCGCATAGATTTGAAGCTAAACCTTCTGAATCGCATTTATTGGAATCTAAAACATGTGATTCTCTTGGATTTGAAGCTAACTCGTTAGTTTCGCCTGCGTTTGAAGCTATATCACTTATAACGCAAGTATCTGAACCTAAATCATTTGTTTCCCATGGATTTGAAGCTAAGCCTTCTACTTCGGATGGATTAAAAGCTAAATGATGTGTATCGCATGGATTTTGAAGCTTACTCGTTTGTTTCGTCTGCATTTGAAGCTATATCACTTATATCACAACTGTTTGAAGCTAAATCATTTGATTCGCATGGATTTGAAGCTAACTCGTTCGTTTCGCCTGCATTTGAACCTGTATCAATTATATTGCAAGTATCTGAAGCTAAATCATTTGTGTTGCATGGATTTGAAGCTAAACCTTGCACATAACATTGATTTGAATCTAAATCATGTGTTTCTTATGGAGTTGAAGCTAGCTCGTTTTTTTTCGTCTGCATTTGTAGCTATATCACATATATCGCAAGTATCTAAGCCTTCTACTTCGCATGGATTTAAAGCTAAATGATGTGTATCGCATGGATTTTGAAGCTAACTCGTTTGAATCGTCTGCATTTGAAGCAATATCAATGTATCGCAAGTATCTGAACCTAAATCATTTGTTTCGCATGGATTTGAAGCTAAGCCTTCTACTTCGTATCGATTTGAAGTTAAATGATATGTATCGCATGGATTTTGAAGCTACCCCGTTTGATTCGTCTGCATTTCCGGCTATATCACTTATATCCCAAGTGTTTGTAGGTAAATCATTTGTTTCGCTTGGATTTGAAGCTAAACCTTCTACATCGCATTGATTTGAAGCTAAATCATGTGTTTCGCATGGATTTGAAGCTAACTAGTTTGTTTCGACTGCACTTGAAGCTATATCACTTGTATCGCAATTATCTCAAGGTAAATCATTTGTTTCGCATGGATTTGAAGCTAAGCCTTCTACTTCGTATCGATTTGAAGCTAAATGATATGTATCGCATGGATTTTGAAGCTAACTCGTTTGAGTCGTCTGCATTTGAAGCTTTATCACTTATATCCCAACTGTTAAGCTCAATCATTTGCTTCGCATGGTTTTGAAGCTAATCCTTCTACATCGCATTGATTTGAAGCTAAATCATGTGTTTCGCATGGATTTGAAGCTAACTCGTTTGTATCCCCAGCTTTTGAAGCTTTATCACTTATATCGCAAGTATCTAAAGCTAAATCACTTGTTTCGCATGGATTTGAACCTAAGCCTTCTACTCCGCATGGATTTAAAGCTAAATGATGTGTATCTCATGGATTTTGAAGCTACCCCGTTTGATTCGTCTGCATTTGAAGCTATATCACTTATATCCCAATTGCTTGAAGCTAAATCATTTGTTTCGCATGGATTTGTAGCTAAACCTTCTACATCGCATTGATTTGCAGCTAAATCATGTGTTTCGCATGGATTTGGAGCTAACTCGTTAGTTTCGCCTGCACTTGAAGCTATATCACTTATATCGCAAGTATCTGATGCTAAATCATTTGTTTCGCCTGCATTTGAAGCTATATCACTTATATCGCCATTATATGATGCTAAATCATTTGTTTAGCATGGATTAGAAGCTAAACCTTCTGAATCGCATTTATTGGAATCTAAAACATGTGATTCTCTTGGATTTGAAGCTAACTCGTTAGTTTCGCCTGCATTTGAAGCTATATCACTTATAACGCAAGTATCTGAACCTAAATCATTTGTTTCCCATGGATTTGAAGCTAAGCCTTCTACTTCGGATGGATTAAAAGCTAAATGATGTGTATCGCATGGATTTTGAAGCTAACTCGTTTGTTTCGTCTGCATTTGTAGCTATATCACTTATATCCCAAGTGTTTGAAGCTAAATCATTTGTTTCGCATGGATTTGAAGCTAAACCTTCTACATCGCTTTGATTTGCAGCTAAATCATGTGTTTCGCTAGGACTTGAAGCTAACTCGTTTGTTTCATCTGCATATGAAGCTATATCAATTATATCGCTAGAATCTGGAGCTAAATCATTTGTTTCGCATGGATTTGAAGCTAAGCCTTCAACTTCGCATTGATTTCCAGATAAATCATGTGTTTCGCATGGATTTGAATCTAACCCGTTTGTTTCCCCTGCATTTCAGGATATATAACTTGTATCGCAAGTATCTGATGCTAAATCATTTGTTTCGCATGGATTTGAAGCTAAACCTTCTACTTTCGCGTTGATTTGAAGCTGACTCGTTTGATTCGTCCGCATTTGAAGCTATATCATTATATCCCAAGTTTTTGAAGCTAGCTCGTTTGTTTCCCCTGCATTTGAAGCTATGTCACTTATATCGCAAGTATCTGAAGCTAAATCATTTGTGTCGTATGAATTTGAAGCTAAACCTTCTACATAGCACTGATTTGAAGCTTAATTATGTGTTTCGCATGGATTTGAAGCTAACTAGTTTGTTTCGGCTGCACTTGAAACTATATCACTTATATCGCAAGTATCTGAAGGTAAATCATTTGTTTAGCATTGATTTGAAGCTAAACCTTCTACATCGCTTTGATTTGCAGCTAAATCATGTGTTTCGCATGGATTTGAAGCTAACTCGTTTGTTTCGTCTGCATTTGAAACTATATCACTTATATCCCAAGTTTTTGAAGCTAGCTCGTTTGTTTCCCCTGCATTTGAAACTATATCATTTATATCGCAAGTATCTGAAGCTAAATCATTTGTTCCGCATGAATTTGTAGCTAAACCTTCAACATCGCATTGATTTGCAGCTAAATCATGTGTTTCTCATGGATTTGAAGCTAACTCGTTTGTTTTGTCTGCATTTGAAACTATATCACTTATATCGCAAATATCTGATGCTAAATCATTTTTGTCGCATGGATTTGAAGCTAAACTTTCTACATCGCATTGATTTGAAGCTAATTCATGTGTTTGGCATGGATTTGAAGCTAACTCGTTTGTTTCGTCTGCATTTGAAACTATATCACTTATATCGCAAGTATCTGATTTCTAAATCATTTTTTTCGCATGGATTTGAAGCTAAACTTTCTACATCGCATTGATTTGAAGCTAATTCATGTGTTTCGCATGGATTTGAATCTAACTCGTTTGTTTCGTCTGCATTTGGAGGTATATCACTTATATCGCAAGTATCTGAAGCTAAATCATTTGTTTCGCATGGATTTGAAGCTAAACCTTCAACATCGCTTTGATTTGCAGCTATATCATGTGTTTCGCATGCATTTTGAAGCTAACTCCATTGATTCGTCTGCATTTGAAGCTATATCACTTATATCCCAATTGCTTGAAGCTAAATCATTTGTTTCGCATGGATTTGTAGCTAAACCTTCTACGTCGCATTGATTTGCTGCTAAATCATGTGTTTCGCATGGATTTGAAGCTAAGCCTTCTACTTCGCATCGATTTGAAGCTAAATCATGTCTTTCGCATGGATTTGAAGCTAACTCGTTTGTTTCCCCGGCGTTTGAAGCTATATCACTTATATCCCTACTGTTTGAAGCTAAATCAGTTGTTCCGCATGGATTTGAAGCTAACTCGTTTGTTTCCCCTGCATTTGAAGCTATATCACTTATATCGCAAGTATCTAAAGCTAAATCATTTGTTTCGCATGGATTTGAAGCTAAACCTTCAACATCGCATTGATTTGCAGCTAAATCATGTGTTTCGCATGGACTTGAAGCTAACTCGTTTGTTTCGTCTGCACTTGAAACTATATCACTTATATCGCAAGTATCTGAAGCTAAATCATTTGTTACGAATGGATTTGAAGCTAAAACTTCTACATCGCATTGATTTGCAGCTAAAGCATGTGTTTCACATGGATTTATAGCTAATTCGTTAGTTTCGCCTGCACTTGAAGCTATATCACTTATATCGCAAGTATCTGATGCTAAATCATTTTTTTCGCATGGATTTGAAGCTAAACCTTCTACATCGCATTGATATGAAGATACAAACACTGAATTCGTTTCAAATAAATGCGATGTAGAATGTTTAGCATCAAATCCATGCGAAACAAATGATTTAGCTTCAGATACTTGCGATATATGTTATTTAACTTCAAATGCAGACGAAACAAACGAGCTAGCTTCAACTCCATACGAAACAGATGATGTAGATTCAAATCAATGTTATGTGGAAGGTTTAGCTTCAAATCCATGCAACACAAATGATTTAGCTTCAGATACTTGCCATATAAATGATACAGCTTCTAATGCAGGCGAAACGAACGAGTGAGCTTCAAATCCATGCGAAACAAATGATTTAGCTTCAAACAGTTGGGATGTAAGTGATATAGCTTCAAATGCTGACGAAACAAACGAGTCAGCTTCAAATCAATGCGAAAGTAGAAGATTTAGCTTCAAATCCATGCGAAACAAATGATTTAGCATAAGATACTTGCGATATAAGTGATATAGCTTCAAGTGCAGGCGAAACTAACGAGTTAGCTCCAAATCCATGCGAAACACATGATTTAGCTGCAAATCAATGCGATGTAGAAGGTTTAGCTTCAAATCCATGCGTAACAAATGATTTAGCTTCAGATAATTGCGATATAAGTGATATAGCATCAAATGCAGGCGAAACGAACGAGTTAGCTTCAAATCCATGCGAAATACATGACTTGGCTGCAAGTCAATGCGATGTAGAAGGTTTAGCTCCAAATCCATGCGAAACACATGATTTAGCTGCAAATCAATGCGATGTAGAAGGTTTAGCTTCAAATCCATGCGACACAAATGATTTAGCTTCATATACTTGCGATATAAATTTTGTAGCTTCAAATGCAGGCGAAACAAACGTGTTAGCTTCAAGTCCAAGCGAATCACACGATTAAGCTTCAAATCAATGCGATGTAGAAGGTTTAGATTCAAATCCATGCGACACAAATGATTTAGCTTCAAACACTTGGGGTATAAGTGATATAGCTGCAAATGCAGACGAATCAAACGGGGTAGGTTCAAAATCCATGCAATACATATCATTTAGCTTCAAATCGATACGAAGTAGAAGGTTTAGCTTCAAATCCATGCGAAACAAATGATTTAGGTTCAAATACTTGCGATATATTGATATAGCTTCAAATGCAGGCGAAACTAACGAGTTAGATTCAAATCCATGCGAAACACATGATTTAGCTGCAAATCAATGCGATGTAGACGGTTTAGCTTCAAATCCATGCGTTACAAATGATTTAGCATCAGGTACTTGCGATGTAAATGAAATAGCTTCAAATGCAGGGAAAGCAAACGAGTTAGCATCTAATCCATGCAAAACACATGATTCAGCTTCAAATCAAAGCGATGTAGAAGGTATAGCTTCAAATCCAGGCGACACAAATGATTTAGCTTCATATACTTGCGATATAAATATTGTAGCTTCAAATGCAGGCTTAACAAACGAGTTAGCTTCAAGTCCAAGCGAATCACACGATTAAGCTTCAAATCAATGCGATGTAGAAGGTTTAGATTCAAATCCATGCGACACAAATGATGTAGCTTCAAAAACTTGTGATATAAATGATATAGATTCAAATGCAGGCGAAACTAACGAGTTAGCTCCAATTCTATGCGAAACACATGATTTAGCTGCAAATCAATGAGATGTAGAAGGTTTAGCTTCAAATCCATGCGAAACAAATGATTTAGGTTCAGATACTTGCGATATATTGATATAGCTTCAAATGCAGGCGAAACTAACGAGTTAGATTCAAAATACGTGCGATACACATTGAGGAGGTGGGATCGGCGACGGGAAGAGAGAATTGAACCCGGTTACAATTAGACTATCTTTATTTACAATCGGAACTAAACTCGCGACGCTCGCGTACCGTTCCCGACGAGGGTCCTTACTGAACTAACCATTCGCTCACCGATGCATCCCATCCAGATCATTCTTTCTCGTTCTCACGGTTCGCTTTCACTCTGTCCTGGCTAGACGCATTCATTCTACGCGACACTCAAACCAATCGTCTAGACATTCGCTCGACGCTAACGC
Organism: Megalopta genalis; assembly: GCF_051020955.1. Classification (NCBI taxonomy): domain Eukaryota; kingdom Metazoa; phylum Arthropoda; class Insecta; order Hymenoptera; family Halictidae; genus Megalopta; species Megalopta genalis. Next base: position 1,420 of record NW_027476887.1, on the reverse strand, counting down.
ACAGCATGCAGCCCGGCCCATTCGTCCAAACATTCTTACGCCTTAAAACTAAACACATGGCGGAGACGTGGCGCCGGCTTGTCGCCGTCACAACATCATTTAGCTTTAAATCCATGCGATGTAGAAAGTTTACCTTCAAATCCATGCGAAACAAATGATTTAGCTTCAGATACTTGCGATAAAACTGATATAGTTTCAAATGCAGGGGAAACAAACGAGTTAGATTCAAATCCATGCAAAACACACGATTTAGCTGCAAATCAACGCGATGTAAAAATTTTAGCTTCAAATCCATACGAAACACATGATTTAGCTTCAAATCAATGCGATGTAGAAGGTATAGCTTCAAATTCAGGCGAAACAAATGATTTAGCATCAAACGCTTGGGATATAAGTGATATAGGTTGAAATGCAGACGAATCAGACGATTTAGCTTCAAAATACGTGCGATACACATCATTTAGCTTTAAATCCATGCGAAGTAGAACGCTTAGCTTCAAATCCATGCGAAACAAATGATTTAGGTTCAGATACTTGCGATATAAGTGATATAGCTACAAATGCAGGAGAACCAAACGAGATAGCATCAAATCCATGCAAAACACATGATTTAGTTTCAAATCAATGCGACGTAGAAGGTTTAGCTTCAAATCCAAGCGAAACACATTATTTAGCTTCAAATCAATGTGATGTAGAAGGTTTAGCTTCAAATCCATGCGAAAAAATGATTTAGCATCAAACACTTGGGATATCCAAGCAAAACACATGATTTAGCTTCAAATCAAGGCGATTTAGAAGGTTTAGATTCAAATCCATGCGGAACAAATGATTTAGCTTCAGATACATGCGATATAATTGATATAGCTTCAAATGCAGGGGAAACAAACCAGTTAGCATCAAATCCATGCAAAACACATGATTTAGCTTTAACTCAATGCGAAATAGAAGGATTAGATTCAAATACATGCGACACAAATGATTCAGCTTCAAATCAATGCGAAGTGGAAGGCTTAGCGTCAAATCAATGCGACACACATGATTTAGGTTCAGATACTTGCGATATAAGTGAGATAGCTTCAAATGCAGGAGAAACAATCTAGTTAGCTCCAAATCCATGCGAAACGAATGATTTAGTTCCAAATCAATGCGTAGTAGATGGCGTAGCTTTAAATCCATGCGGAACAAACGAGTTAGCTTAAAATCAAAGCGAAACACATGATTTAGCTTGAGATCAATTCGAAGTAGTAGGCTTAGCTTCAAATCCATGCGAAATAAATGATTTAGGTTCAGATACTTGCGATATAAGTGAGATAGCTTCAAATGCAGGAGAAACAATCTAGTTAGCTCCAAATCCATGCGAAACGAATGATTTAGTTCCAAATCAATGCGTAGTAGAAGGCGTAGCTTCAAATCCATGCGG
>NW_027476886.1:0-124496 GCF_051020955.1 Megalopta genalis | reverse complement strand
GCTCACGAACATACTTATTAATATACTCCGATATATCTTGCGTACGCATATTATAAATCATGAAAAGTGCTGTCCACTACTAATACCATTATCAATGTTATAAGCGACATATTCATACCGTAAAATGTATATATTTTAGATTACCACGTTGATCTCCCATAGGTATAATTTTCTTTTTTTTTTCAACCAATTTTGTACCTTAGCGTTAATCACTGGAAGGGGGGTGAATGTGGCGGACCAGACATAAAAAGACACGTCCTTCAAAAGCGGGGTGTACACATGCCTTTTTCGGGTTTTCCCGACGCAAGGCGTACACCCCGCAATAAAACAATAAAAACGTTGGGACACAGCTTCAGACCATAGGTCCCGGATCACCCCGGTCGGAAAATCTTCGGGAAAGGCCTTCGCCCTTCCCGAGGACTTTCCCTTACCAAATTCAAGGACTTTCCCTACCAATAAATACGAGGACCTCTCGACCGAGAGAAGTCAGTTAGCAAGTTTTCCTCCGACTCTCAACGTGTCCATATTTCTGTATCATCCGTCACTCGTTTACCTTTACCTTCTACACACTGTACCTCATCGCCTTTGGTACAAGTTATATTAAAGTTCTCGTTATATAAAAACCAAAAAAACTCTCGGATTATTTTATACAAACCGTCGCAGTAACCCCTGCGACAAAAAATCAATGCGATGTAGAAGGTTTGGCTTCAAATCCATACGAAACACATGATTTAGCTTCAAATCAATTCGAAGGACAAGGCTTAGATTCAAATCCATGCGAAACAAATGATTTAGCTTCAAATGAATGCGAAGTAGAAGGCTTAACTTCAAATCCATGCAAAACAAATGGTTTAGCTACAAATTCTTGTGATATACATTATTTAGCTACAACTGCATGCGAAACAAACGAGTTAGCTTCAAATCCATGCGATACACATGATTCAGCTTCAAATCAATGCGATGTAGAAGGTTTAGCTTCAAATCCATGCCATACTCAAGATTTAGCTTCCAATCAATGCGATGTAGAAGGTTTAGCTTCAAATCCATACGAAACATATGATTTAGCTTCAAATCAATTCGAAGGACAAGGCTTAGATTCAAATCCATGCGAAACAAATGATTTAGCTTGAAATGAATGCGAAGTAGAAGGCTTAGCTTCAAATCCATGCAAAACAAATGGTTTAGCTACAAATGCTTGTGATATACATTATTTAGCTACAACTGCATGCGAAACAAACGAGTTAGCTTCAAATCCATGCTATATACATGATTTAGCTTCAAATCAATGCGATGTAGAAGGTTTAGCTTCAAATCCATGCGATACACAAGATTTAGCTTCAAATCAATGCGATGCAGTAGGTTCAGATTCAAATCCATGCGACACATATGATTTAGCTTCAAATACTTGCGATATAAGTGATATAGCTTCAAAAGCTGTAGAAACAAACGTGGTAGCTTCAATTCCATGCGAGACACTTGATTTAGCTTCAAATCAATGCGATGTAGAAGGTTTAGCATCAAATTCCATGCGAATCAAATGGTTTAGATTCAAATACTTGTGATATACATGATTTAGATTCAACTGCATGCGACACAAACGAGTTAGCTTCAAATCCATGCGAAACACATGATTTAGCTTCAAATCAATGCGATGTAGAAAGTTTAGGTTTAAATCCATGCGAAACAAATGGTTTAGCTACAAATACTTGTGATGTACATTATTTAGCTACAACTGCATGCGAAACAAACGAGTTAGCTTCAAATCCATGCGAAACACACGATTTAGCTTCAAATCAATGCGATGTAGTAGGTTCAGCTTCAAATCCATGCGACACATATGATTTAGCTTCAAATACTTGCGATATAAGTGATACAGCTTCAAAAGCAGGAAGAACAAACGAGGTAGCTTCAATTCCATGCGAAACAAATGATTTAGCTTCAAATCAATGCGAAGTTGAAGGCTTAGAATCTAATCCATGCGAAATAAATGAGTTACCATCAAAAACTTGCGACATAAATGAAATAGCTTCAAATCCATGCAAAACAAATGGTTTAGCTACAAATACTTGTGATATACATTATGTAGCTACAACTGCATACGAAACAAACGAGTTAGCTTCAAATCCATGCGAAACACATGATTTAGCCTGCAAATCAATGCGATGTAGAAGGTTTAGCTTCAAATCCATGCGATACACAAGATTTAGCTCCAAATCAATGCGATGTAGTAGGTTCAGCTTCAAATCCATGCGACACATATGATTTAGCTTCAAATACTTGCGATATAAGTGATATAGCTTCAAAAGCAGGAGGCACAAACGACGTAGCTTCAATTCCATGCGAAACAAATGATTTAGCTTCAAATCAATGCGAAGTAGAAGGCTTAGCTTCAAATCCATGCGGAACAAATGGTTTAGCTAGAAATGCTTGTGATATACATTATTTAGCTACAACTGCATGTGAAACAAACGAGTTAGCTTCAAATCCATGAGAAACACACGATTTAGCTTCAAATCAATGCGATGTAGAAGGTTTAGCTTCAAATCCAAGCGAAACACATGATTTAGCTTCAAATACTTGCGATATAAGTGATCTAGCTTCAAATACAGGCGAAACGCACGAGTTAGCTTCAAATCCATGCGAAACACATGATTCAGCTGCAAATCAATGCGATGTAGAAGGTTTAGCTTCACATCCATGCCAAACACATGATTTAGATTCAAATCCATGGGATGTGGACGGTTCAGCTTCAAATCCATGCGACACATATGATTTAGCTTCAAATACTTGCGATATAAGTGATATAGCTTCAAAAGCAGGAGGAACAAACGAGGTAGCTTCAATTACATGCGAAACAAATGATTTAGATTCAAATCAATGCGAAGTAGAAGGCTTAGCTTCAAATCCATGCGAAACAAATGGTTTAGCTAGAAATGCTTGTGATATACATTATTTAGCTACAACTGCATGTGAAACAAACGAGTTAGCTTCAAATCCATGCGAAACACACGAGTTATCTTCAAATCAATGCGATGTAGAAGGTTTAGCTTCAAATCCAAGCGAAACACATGATTTAGCTTCAAATACTTGCGATATAAGTGATATAGCTTCAAATACAGGCGAAACAAACGAGTTAGCTTCAGATCCATGCGAAACATACGATTTTGCTTCAAACCAATGCGATGTAGAAGGTTTAGCTTCAAATCGAAACGAAACACATGATTTAGCTTCAAATACTTGCGATATAAGTGATCTAGCTTCAAATACAGGCGAAACGCACGAGTTAGCATCAAATCCATGCGAAACACATGATTCAGCTGCAAATCAACGCGATGTAGAAGGTTTAGCTTCAAATCCATGCCAAACACATGATTTAGATTTAAATCCATGGGATGTAGAAGGTTTAGCTTCAAATCCATGCGAAACACATTATTTAGCTGCTAATCAGTGCGAAGTAGAAGGCTCGGGTTCAAATCAATGCGATTCAAATAGTTCATTTTCAAATACTTGTGAAAGACATGATTTAGCTTCAACTGCATGCCAAACACATGATTTAGCTTCAAATCAATGCGATGTAGAAGGTTTAGCTTCAAGTCCATGCCAAACACGTGATTTAGCTGCAAATCAGTGCGAAGTAGAAGGCTCGGGTTCAAATCAATGCGATTCAAATGGTTCATTTTCAAACACTTGTGAAAGACATGATTTAGCTTCAACTGCATGCGAAACACATGATTTAGCTTCAAATCCATGGGTTGTAGAAGGTTTAGTTTCAAATCCGTGCGAAACACATGATTTAGCTTCAAATCGATGCGATGTAGAAGGTTCAGCTTCAAATCTATGCGACACATATGATTTAGCTTCAAATACTTGCCATATAAGAGATATAGCTTCAAAAGCTGGAGGAACAAACGAGGTGGCTTCAAGTTCATGCGAAACAAATGATTTAGCTTCAAATCAATGCGAAGTAGAAGGCGTAGCTTCAAATACATGCGAAACAAATGGTTTAGCTTCAAATACTTGTGATATACGTTATTTAGATTTAACTGCATGCGCAACGAACGAGTTAGCTTCAAATCCATGCGAAACACATGATTTAGCTGCAAATCAAAGCGATGTAGAAGGTTTGGCTTCAAATCCATGCGATTCACAAGATTTAGCTTCAAATCAATGCGATGTAGAAGGTTCAGCTTCAAATCCATGCGACACATATGATTTAGCTTCAAATACTTGCGATATAAGTGATATAGCTTCAAAAGCTGGAGGAACAAACGAGGTGGCTTCAATTCCATGCGAAACAAATGATTTAGCTTCAAATCAATGCGAAGTAGAAGGCGTAGCTTCAAATCAATCCGAAACAAATGGATTAGCTACAAATACTTGTGATATACATTATTTAGCTACAACTGCATGCGAAACTAACGAGTTAGCTTCAAATCCATGCGATTCACATGATTTAGCTTCAAATCAATGCGATGTAGAAGGTTTAGCTTCAAATCCATGCGATACACAAGATTTACCTTCAAATCAATGCGATGTAGTAGGTTCAGCTTCAAATCCATGCGACACATATGATATGGCTTCAAGTACTTGCGATATAAGTAATATAGCTTCAAAAGCTGTAGGAACAAACGAGGTAGCTTCAATGCTATGCGAGAAACATGAATTAGCTGCAAATCAATGCAATGTAGAAGGTTTAGCTTCAAATCCATACGAAACACATGATTTAGCTTCAAATCGATTCGATGTAGAAGGTTCAGCTTCACATCTATGCGACACATATGATTTAGCTTCAAATACTTGCGATATAAGAGATATAGCTTCAAAAGCTGGAGGAACAAACGAGGTGGCTTCAAGTTCATGCGAAACAAATGATTTAGCTTCAAATCAATGCGAAGTAGAAGGCGTAGCTTCAAATACATGCGAAACAAATGGTTTAGCTACAAATACTTGTGATATAGATTATTTAGCTAGAACTGCATGCGAAACTAACGAGTTAGCTTTAAATCCACGCGAAACACACGATTTATCTTCAAATCAATGCGATGTAGAAGGTTTAGCTTCAAATCCAAGCGAAACACATGATTTAGCTTCAAATACTTGCGATATAAGTGATCTAGCTTCAAATACAGGCGAAACGCACGAGTTAGCTTCAAATCCATGCGAAACACATGATTCAGCTGCAAATCAATGCGATGTAGAAGGTTTAGCTTCACATCCATGCCAAACACATGATTTAGATTCAAATCCATGGGATGTGGACGGTTCAGCTTCAAATCCATGCGACACATATGATTTAGCTTCAAATACTTGCGATATAAGTGATATAGCTTCAAAAGCAGGAGGAACAAACGAGGTAGCTTCAATTACATGCGAAACAAATGATTTAGCTTCAAATCAATGCGAAGTAGAAGGCTTAGCTTCAAATCCATGCGAAACAAATGGTTTACCTAGAAATGCTTGTGATATACATTACTTAGCTACAACTGCATGTGAAACAAACGAGTTAGCTTCAAATCCATGCGAAACACACGAGTTATCTTCAAATCAATGCGATGTAGAAGGTTTAGCTTCAAATCCAAGCGAAACACATGATTTAGCTTCAAATACTTGCGATATAAGTGATATAGCTTCAAATACAGGCGAAACAAACGAGTTAGCTTCAGATCCATGCGAAACATACGATTTAGCTTCAAACCAATGCGATGTAGAAGGTTTAGCTTCAAATCGAAACGAAACACATGATTTAGCTTCAAATACTTGCGATATAAGTGATCTAGCTTCAAATACAGGCGAAACGCACGAGTTAGCATCAAATCCATGCGAAACACATGATTCAGCTGCAAATCAACGCGGTGTAGAAGGTTTTTCTTCAAATCCATGCCAAACACATGATTTAGATTTAAATCCATGGGATGTAGAAGGTTTAGCTTCAAATCCATGCGAAACACATTATTTAGCTGCAAATCAGTGCGAAGTAGAAGGCTCGGGTTCAAATCAATGCGATTCAAATGGTTCATTTTCAAATACTTGTGAAAGACATGATTTAGCTTCAACTGCATGCCAAACACATGATTTAGCTTCAAATCAATGCGATGTAGAAGGTTTAGCTTCAAGTCCATGCCAAACACGTGATTTAGCTGCAAATCAGTGCGAAATAGAAGGCTCGGGTTCAAATCAATGCGATTCAAATGGTTCATTTTCAAACACTTGTGAAAGACATGATTTAGCTTCAACTGCATGCGAAACACATGATTTAGCTTCAAATCCATGGGTTGTAGAAGGTTTAGCTTCAAATCCGTGCGAAACACATTATTTAGCTGCAAATCAGTGCGAAGAAGAAGGTTAAGGTTCAAATCCATGCGATTCAAATGGTTTAGCTTGAAATACTTGTGATATACGTTATTTAGATTTAACTGCATGCGCAACGAACGAGTTAGCTTCAAATCCATGCGAAACACATGATTTAGCTGCAAATCAATGCGATGTAGAAGGTTTAGCTTCAAATCCATTCGATACACAAGATTTAGCTTCAAATCAATGCGATGTAGAAGGTTCAGCTCCAAAACCATGTGACACATATGATTTAGCTTCAAATACTTGCGATATAAGTGATATAGCTTCAAAAGCTGGAGGAACAAACGAGGTAGCTTCAATTCCATGCAAGACACATGATTTAGCTTCAAATAAATGCGATGTAGAAGGTTCAGCTTAAAATCCATACGAAACACATGATTTAGCTTCAAATACTTGCGATATAAGTGATATAGCTTCGAATACAGGCGAAACGAACGAGTTAGCTTCAAATCCATGCGAAACACATGATTCAGCTGCAAATCAATGCGATGTAGAAGGATTAGCTACAAATCCATGCGAAACACATTATTTAGTTGCAAATCAGTGAGAAGTAGAAGGCTCGGGTTCAATCAATGCAATTCAAATGGTTCATCTTCAAATACTTGTGCAAGACATGATTTAGCTTCAACTGCATGCGAAACACATGATTTAGCTTCAAATCCATGGGTTGTAGAAGGTTTAGCTTCAAATCCGTGCGAAACACATTATTTAGCTGCAAATCAGTGCGAAGAAGAAGGTTAAGGTTCAAATCCATGCGATTCAAATGGTTTAGCTTGAAATACTTGTGATATACGTTATTTAGATTTAACTGCATGCGCAACGAACGAGTTAGCTTCAAATCCATTCGAAACACACGATTTATCTTCAAATCAATGCGATGTATAAGGTTTAGCTTCAAATCCATGCGATACACAAGATTTAGCTTCAAATCAATGCGATGTAGAAGGTTTAGCTTCAAATCCATGCAAAACACGTGATTTATCTTCCAATTAATGCGAAGTAGAAGGCTTAGCTTCAAATCCATGAGAATCAAATGGTTTAGCTTGAAATACTTGTGATATACGTTATTTAGATTTAACTGCATGCGCAACGAACGAGTTAGCTTCAAATCCATGCGAAACACATGATTTAGCTGCAAATCAAAGCGATGTAGAAGGTTTAGCTTCAAATCCATGCGATTCACAAGATTTAGCTTCAAATCAATGCGATGTAGAAGGTTCAGCTTCAAATCCATGCGACACATATGATTTAGCTTCAAATACTTGCGATATAAGTGATATAGCTTCAAAAGCTGGAGGAACAAACGAGGTGGCTTCAATTCCATGCGAAACAAATGATTTAGCTTCAAATCAATGCGAAGTAGAAGGCGTAGCTTCAAATCAATGCGAAACAAATGGATTAGCTACAAATACTTGTGATATACATTATTTAGCTACAACTGCATGCGAAACTAACGAGTTAGCTTCAAATCCATGCGATTCACATGATTTAGCTTCAAATCAATGCGATGTAGAAGGTTTAGCTTCAAATCCATGCGATACACAAGATTTACCTTCAAATCAATGCGATGTAGTAGATTCAGCTTCAAATCCATGCGACACATATGATTTAGCTTCAAATACTTGCGATATAAGTAATATAGCTTCAAAAGCTGTAGGAACAAACGAGGTAGCTTCAATTCCATGCGAGAAACATGAATTAGCTGCAAATCAAAGCGATGTAGAAGGTTTGGCTTCAAATCCATGCGATTCACAAGATTTAGCTTCAAATCAATGCGATGTAGAAGGTTCAGCTTCAAATCCATGCGACACATATGATTTAGCTTCAAATACTTGCGATATAAGTGATATAGCTTCAAAAGCTGGAGGAACAAACGAGGTGGCTTCAATTCCATGCGAAACAAATGATTTAGCTTCAAATCAATGCGAAGTAGAAGGCGTAGCTTCAAATCAATCCGAAACAAATGGATTAGCTACAAATACTTGTGATATACATTATTTAGCTACAACTGCATGCGAAACTAACGAGTTAGCTTCAAATCCATGCGATTCACATGATTTAGCTTCAAATCAATGCGATGTAGAAGGTTTAGCTTCAATCCATGCGATACACAAGATTTACCTTCAAATCAATGCGATGTAGTAGGTTCAGCTTCAAATCCATGCGACACATATGATATGGCTTCAAGTACTTGCGATATAAGTAATATAGCTTCAAAAGCTGTAGGAACAAACGAGGTAGCTTCAATGCTATGCGAGAAACATGAATTAGCTGCAAATCAATGCAATGTAGAAGGTTTAGCTTCAAATCCATACGAAACACATGATTTAGCTTCAAATCGATTCGATGTAGAAGGTTCAGCTTCACATCTATGCGACACATATGATTTAGCTTCAAATACTTGCGATATAAGAGATATAGCTTCAAAAGCTGGAGGAACAAACGAGGTGGCTTCAAGTTCATGCGAAACAAATGATTTAGCTTCAAATCAATGCGAAGTAGAAGGCGTAGCTTCAAATACATGCGAAACAAATGGTTTAGCTACAAATACTTGTGATATAGATTATTTAGCTAGAACTGCATGCGAAACTAACGAGTTAGCTTTAAATCCACGCGAAACACACGATTTATCTTCAAATCAATGCGATGTAGAAGGTTTAGCTTCAAATCCAAGCGAAACACATGATTTAGCTTCAAATACTTGCGATATAAGTGATCTAGCTTCAAATACAGGCGAAACGCACGAGTTAGCTTCAAATCCATGCGAAACACATGATTCAGCTGCAAATCAATGCGATGTAGAAGGTTTAGCTTCACATCCATGCCAAACACATGATTTAGATTCAAATCCATGGGATGTGGACGGTTCAGCTTCAAATCCATGCGACACATATGATTTAGCTTCAAATACTTGCGATATAAGTGATATAGCTTCAAAAGCAGGAGGAACAAACGAGGTAGCTTCAATTACATGCGAAACAAATGATTTAGCTTCAAATCAATGCGAAGTAGAAGGCTTAGCTTCAAATCCATGCGAAACAAATGGTTTACCTAGAAATGCTTGTGATATACATTACTTAGCTACAACTGCATGTGAAACAAACGAGTTAGCTTCAAATCCATGCGAAACACACGAGTTATCTTCAAATCAATGCGATGTAGAAGGTTTAGCTTCAAATCCAAGCGAAACACATGATTTAGCTTCAAATACTTGCGATATAAGTGATATAGCTTCAAATACAGGCGAAACAAACGAGTTAGCTTCAGATCCATGCGAAACATACGATTTAGCTTCAAACCAATGCGATGTAGAAGGTTTAGCTTCAAATCGAAACGAAACACATGATTTAGCTTCAAATACTTGCGATATAAGTGATCTAGCTTCAAATACAGGCGAAACGCACGAGTTAGCATCAAATCCATGCGAAACACATGATTCAGCTGCAAATCAACGCGGTGTAGAAGGTTTTTCTTCAAATCCATGCCAAACACATGATTTAGATTTAAATCCATGGGATGTAGAAGGTTTAGCTTCAAATCCATGCGAAACACATTATTTAGCTGCAAATCAGTGCGAAGTAGAAGGCTCGGGTTCAAATCAATGCGATTCAAATGGTTCATTTTCAAATACTTGTGAAAGACATGATTTAGCTTCAACTGCATGCCAAACACATGATTTAGCTTCAAATCAATGCGATGTAGAAGGTTTAGCTTCAAGTCCATGCCAAACACGTGATTTAGCTGCAAATCAGTGCGAAATAGAAGGCTCGGGTTCAAATCAATGCGATTCAAATGGTTCATTTTCAAACACTTGTGAAAGACATGATTTAGCTTCAACTGCATGCGAAACACATGATTTAGCTTCAAATCCATGGGTTGTAGAAGGTTTAGCTTCAAATCCGTGCGAAACACATTATTTAGCTGCAAATCAGTGCGAAGAAGAAGGTTAAGGTTCAAATCCATGCGATTCAAATGGTTTAGCTTGAAATACTTGTGATATACGTTATTTAGATTTAACTGCATGCGCAACGAACGAGTTAGCTTCAAATCCATGCGAAACACATGATTTAGCTGCAAATCAATGCGATGTAGAAGGTTTAGCTTCAAATCCATTCGATACACAAGATTTAGCTTCAAATCAATGCGATGTAGAAGGTTCAGCTCCAAAACCATGTGACACATATGATTTAGCTTCAAATACTTGCGATATAAGTGATATAGCTTCAAAAGCTGGAGGAACAAACGAGGTAGCTTCAATTCCATGCAAGACACATGATTTAGCTTCAAATAAATGCGATGTAGAAGGTTCAGCTTAAAATCCATACGAAACACATGATTTAGCTTCAAATACTTGCGATATAAGTGATATAGCTTCGAATACAGGCGAAACGAACGAGTTAGCTTCAAATCCATGCGAAACACATGATTCAGCTGCAAATCAATGCGATGTAGAAGGATTAGCTACAAATCCATGCGAAACACATTATTTAGTTGCAAATCAGTGAGAAGTAGAAGGCTCGGTTCAAATCAATGCAATTCAAATGGTTCATCTTCAAATACTTGTGCAAGACATGATTTAGCTTCAACTGCATGCGAAACACATGATTTAGCTTCAAATCCATGGGTTGTAGAAGGTTTAGCTTCAAATCCGTGCGAAACACATTATTTAGCTGCAAATCAGTGCGAAGAAGAAGGTTAAGGTTCAAATCCATGCGATTCAAATGGTTTAGCTTGAAATACTTGTGATATACGTTATTTAGATTTAACTGCATGCGCAACGAACGAGTTAGCTTCAAATCCATTCGAAACACACGATTTATCTTCAAATCAATGCGATGTATAAGGTTTAGCTTCAAATCCATGCGATACACAAGATTTAGCTTCAAATCAATGCGATGTAGAAGGTTTAGCTTCAAATCCATGCAAAACACGTGATTTATCTTCCAATTAATGCGAAGTAGAAGGCTTAGCTTCAAATCCATGAGAATCAAATGGTTTAGCTTGAAATACTTGTGATATACGTTATTTAGATTTAACTGCATGCGCAACGAACGAGTTAGCTTCAAATCCATGCGAAACACATGATTTAGCTGCAAATCAAAGCGATGTAGAAGGTTTAGCTTCAAATCCATGCGATTCACAAGATTTAGCTTCAAATCAATGCGATGTAGAAGGTTCAGCTTCAAATCCATGCGACACATATGATTTAGCTTCAAATACTTGCGATATAAGTGATATAGCTTCAAAAGCTGGAGGAACAAACGAGGTGGCTTCAATTCCATGCGAAACAAATGATTTAGCTTCAAATCAATGCGAAGTAGAAGGCGTAGCTTCAAATCAATGCGAAACAAATGGATTAGCTACAAATACTTGTGATATACATTATTTAGCTACAACTGCATGCGAAACTAACGAGTTAGCTTCAAATCCATGCGATTCACATGATTTAGCTTCAAATCAATGCGATGTAGAAGGTTTAGCTTCAAATCCATGCGATACACAAGATTTACCTTCAAATCAATGCGATGTAGTAGATTCAGCTTCAAATCCATGCGACACATATGATTTAGCTTCAAATACTTGCGATATAAGTAATATAGCTTCAAAAGCTGTAGGAACAAACGAGGTAGCTTCAATTCCATGCGAGAAACATGAATTAGCTGCAAATCAATGCGATGTAGAAGGTTTAGCTTCAAATCCATACGAAACACATGATTTAGCTTCAAATCGATGCGATGTAGAAGGTTCAGCTTCAAATCTATGCGACACGTATGATTTAGCTTCAAATACTTGCGATATAAGAGATATAGCTTCAAATGCTGGAGGAACAAACGAGGTGGCTTCAAGTTCATGCGAAACAAATGATTTAGCTTCAAATCAATGCGAAGTAGAAGGCGTAGCTTCAAATACATGCGAAACAAATGGTTTAGCTACAAATACTTGTGATATAGATTATTTAGCTACAACTGCATGCGAAACTAACGAGTTAGCTTCAAATCCACGCGAAACACACGATTTATCTTCAAATCAATGCGATGTAGAAGGTTTAGCTTCAAATCCATGCGATACACAAGATTTAACTTCAAATCAATGCGATGTAGAAGGTTTAGCTTCAAATCCATGCAAAACACGTGATTTATCTTCCAATTAATGCGAAGTAGAAGGCTTAGCTTCAAATCCATGAGAATCAAATGGTTTAGCTTGAAATACTTGTGATATACGTTATTTAGATTTAACTGCATGCGCAACGAACGAGTTAGCTTCAAATCCATGCGAAACACATGATTTAGCTGCAAATCAAAGCGATGTAGAAGGTTTAGCTTCAAATCCATGCGATTCACAAGATTTAGCTTCAAATCAATGCGATGTAGAAGGTTCAGCTTCAAATCCATGCGACACATATGATTTAGCTTCAAATACTTGCGATATAAGTGATATAGCTTCAAAAGCTGGAGGAACAAACGAGGTGGCTTCAATTCCATGCGAAACAAATGATTTAGCTTCAAATCAATGCGAAGTAGAAGGCGTAGCTTCAAATCAATGCGAAACAAATGGATTAGCTACAAATACTTGTGATATACATTATTTAGCTACAACTGCATGCGAAACTAACGAGTTAGCTTCAAATCCATGCGATTCACATGATTTAGCTTCAAATCAATGCGATGTAGAAGGTTTAGCTTCAAATCCATGCGATACACAAGATTTACCTTCAAATCAATGCGATGTAGTAGATTCAGCTTCAAATCCATGCGACACATATGATTTAGCTTCAAATACTTGCGATATAAGTAATATAGCTTCAAAAGCTGTAGGAACAAACGAGGTAGCTTCAATTCCATGCGAGAAACATGAATTAGCTGCAAATCAATGCGATGTAGAAGTTTAGCTTCAAATCCATACGAAACACATGATTTAGCTTCAAATTGATGCGATGTAGAAGGTTCAGCTTCAAATCTATGCGACACGTATGATTTAGCTTCAAATACTTGCGATATAAGAGATATAGCTTCAAAAGCTGGAGGAACAAACGAGGTGGCTTCAAGTTCATGCGAAACAAATGATTTAGCTTCAAATCAATGCGAAGTAGAAGGCGTAGCTTCAAATACATGCGAAACAAATGGTTTAGCTACAAATACTTGTGATATAGATTATTTAGCTACAACTGCATGCGAAACTAACGAGTTAGCTTCAAATCCACGCGAAACACACGATTTATCTTCAAATCAATGCGATGTAGAAGGTTTAGCTTCAAATCCATGCGATACACAAGATTTAGCTTCAAATCAATGCGATGTAGAAGGTTTAGCTTCAAATCCATGCAAAACACGTGATTTATCTTCCAATTAATGCTATGTAGAAGGTTTAGCTGCAAATCCATGAGACACAGATGATTTAGACTCAGATAATTGCGATATAAGTAATATAGCTTCAAATGCAGACGAAACAAATGATTTGTCTTCAAATAGAAGCGAAACACTTGATTTAGTTTCAAATCAATGCGATGTAGTAGGTTTAGCTTCAAATCCATGCGACACATATGATTTACTTCCAATACTTGCGATATAAGTGATATAGCTTCAAAAGCTGTAGGAACAAACGAGGTAGCTTCAATTCCATTCGAGACACATGATTTAGCTTGAAATCAATGCGATGTAGAAGGTTCAGCTTCAAATCCATGCCACACATATGATTTAGCTTCAAATACTTGCGATATAAGTGATATAGCTTCAAAAGCTGGAGGAACAAACGAGGAAGCTTCAATTCCATGCGAAATAAATGATTTAACTTCAAATACTTGCGATATAAGTGATGTAGATTCAACTGCAGGCGAAACGAACGAGGTAGCTTCAAAATCCATGCGATTCACATGATTTAGCTGCAAATCAATGTGATGTAGAAGGTTTAGCGTCAAATCCATGCGATACACAAGATTTAGCTTCAAATCAATGCGACGTAGAAGGTTCAGCTTCAAATCCATGCGACTCATATGATTTAGCTTCAAATACTTGCGATATAAGTGATATAGCTTCAAAAGCTGGAGGAACAAACGAGGTGGCTTCAATTCCATGCGAAACAAATGATTTAGCTTCAAATCAATGCGAAGTAGAAGGCTTAGCTTCAAATCCATGCGAAACAAATGGCTTAGCTACAAATACTTGTGATATACATTATTTAGCTACAACTGCATGCGGAACAAACGAGTTAGCTTCAAATCCATGCAAAAGACGTGATTTAACTTGCAATTAATGCGAAGTAGAAGGCTTAGTTTCAAATCCATGTGAAACAAATGGTTTAGCTACAAATACTTGTGATATACATTATTTAGCTACAACTGAATGCGAAACAAACGAGTTAGCTTCAAATCCATTCGATACACAAGATTTAGCTTCAAATCAATGCGATGTAGTAGGTTCTGCTGCAAATCCATGCGACACATATGATTTAGCTCAAATACTTGCGATATAAGTGATATAGCTTCAAAAGCTGTAGGAACAAACGAGATAGCTTCAATTCCATGCAGACACATGATTTAGCTTCAAATCAATGCGATGTAGAAGGTTTAGCTTCAAGTCCAAGCGTAACACATGATTTAGCTTCAAATACTTGCGATATAAGTGATATAGCTTCGAATACAGGCGAAACGAACGTGCTAGCTTCAAATCCATGCGAAACACATGATTCAGCTGCAATTCAATGCGATGTAGAAGGTTTAGCTTCAAATCCATGCGAAACACATGATTTAGCTGCGAATCAATGTGATGTAGAAGGTTTAGCTTCGAATCCATGTGATACACAAGATTTAGCTTCAAATCAATGCGATGTAGAAGGTCCAGCTTCAAATCCATGCGACACATATGATTTAGCTTCAAATACTTGCGATATAAGTGATATAGCTTGAAAAGCTGTAGGAACAAACGAGGTAGCTTCAAATCAATGCGAAGTAGAAGGCGTAGCTTCAAATCCATACGAAACACATGATTTAGCTTCAAATCAATTCGAAGTACAATGCTTAGATTCGAATCCATGCGAAACAAATGATTTAGCTTCAAATGAATGCGAAGTAGAAGACTTATCTTCAAATCCATGCAAAACAAATGGTTTAGCTACGAATACTTGTGATATACATTATTTAGCTACAACTGCATGCGAAACTAACGAGTTAGCTTCAAATCCATGCGCGACACATGATTTAACTTCTAATCAATGCGATGTAGAAGGTTTAGCTTCAAAACAATAAGAGGAAGAAGGTTTAGCTTCACATCAAGAGAATGTAGAAGGTTTAGCTTCAAATCAATGTGATGTAGAAGGTTTAGCTTCAAATCCATACGAAACACATGATTTAGCTTCAAAACAATTCGAAGGACAAGGCTTAGATTCAAATCCATGCGAAACAAATGATTTAGCTACAAATCAATGCGATGTAGAAGGTTTAGCTTCAAATCCATGCGATACACAAGATTTAGCTTCAAATCAATGCGATGTAGTAGGTTCAGCTTCAAATCCATGCGACACATATGATTTAGCTTCAAATACTAGCGATATAAGTGATGTAGATTCAACTGCAGGCGAAACGAACGAGTTAGCTTCAAATCCATGCGAAACACATGATTTAGCTGCAAATCAATGTGATGTAGAAGGTTTAGCTTCTAATCCACGCGAAACAAATGATTTAGCTTCAAACACTTGGGGTATAAGTGATATAGCTTCAAATGCAGACTAATCAAACGAGTTAGCTTCAAAATCCACGCGATACACATGATTTATCTTCAAATCAATGCGATGCAGTAGGTTCAGCTTCAAATCCATGCGACACATATGATTTAGCTGCAAATCAATGTGATGTAGAAGGTTTAGCTTCAAATCCATACGAAACACATGATTTAGCTTCAAAACAATTCGAAGGACAAGGCTTAGATTCAAATCCATGCGAAACAAATGATTTAGCTACAAATCAATGCGATGTAGAAGGTTTAGCTTCAAATCCATGCGATACACAAGATTTAGCTTCAAATCAATGCGATGTAGTAGGTTCAGCTTCAAATCCATGCGACACATATGATTTAGCTTCAAATACTAGCGATATAAGTGATGTAGATTCAACTGCAGGCGAAACGAACGAGTTAGCTTCAAATCCATGCGAAACACATGATTTAGCTGCAAATCAATGTGATGTAGAAGGTTTAGCTTCTAATCCACGCGAAACAAATGATTTAGCTTCAAACACTTGGGGTATAAGTGATATAGCTTCAAATGCAGACTAATCAAACGAGTTAGCTTCAAAATCCACGCGATACACATGATTTATCTTCAAATCAATGCGATGCAGTAGGTTCAGCTTCAAATCCATGCGACACATATGATTTAGCTGCAAATCAATGTGATGTAGAAGGTTTAGCTTCAAATCCATGCCATACACAAGATTTAGCTTCAAGTCAATGCGATGTAGTAGGTTCAGCTTCAAATCCATGCGACACATATGATTTAGCTTCAAATACTTGCGATATAAGTGATATAGCTTCAGAAGCTGTAGGAACAAACGTGTTAGCTTCAATTCCATGCGAGACACATGATTTAGCTTCAAATCAATGCGATGTAGAAGGTTTAACTTCAAATCCATGCAAAACACGTGATTTATCTTCCAATTAATGCGAAGTAGAAGGCTTAGCTTCAAATCCATGCGAATCAAATGGTTTAGCTTCAAATACTTGTGATATACGTTATTTAGATTTAACTGCATGCGCAAAGAACGAGTTAGCTCCAAATCCATGCGAAACACATGATTTAGCTTCAAATCAATGCGATGTAGAAGGTTTCGCTTCAAATCCACGCGAAACAAATGATTTAGCTTCAAACACTTGGGGTATAAGTGATATAGCTTCAAATGCAGACTAATGAAACGAGTTAGCTTCAAAATCCACGCGATATACATGATTTAGCTTCAAATACTTGCGATATAAGTGATGTAGGTTCAACTGCAGGCGAAACGAACGAGTTAGCTTCAAATCCATACGAAACGCATGATTTAGCTGCAAATCAATGTGATGTAGAAGGTTTAGCTTCAAATCCATACGAAACACATGACTTAGCTTCAAATCAATTCGATGTAGAAGGTTCAGCTTCAAATCCATGCGATATAAGTGATATAGCTTCAAAAGCAGGAGGAACAAACGCGGTAGCTTCAATTCCATGCGAAACAAATGATTTAGCTTCAAATCAATGCGAAGTAGATGGCGTTGCTTGAAATCCATGCGAAACAAATGTTTTAGCTACAAATACTTGCGATATACATTATTTATCTACAACTGCGTGCGAAACTAACTAGTTAGCTTCAAATCCATGCGAATCACACGATTTATCTTCAAATCAATGCGATGTAGAAGGTTTAGCTTCAAATCAATAAGAGGTAGAAGGTTTAGCTTCAAATCAATAGAATATAGTAGGTTTAGCTTCAAATCAATGCGATGTAGAAGGATTAGCTTCAAATCCATGCGAAACACATTATTTAGCTGCAAATCAATTCGAAGTACAATGCTTAGATTCAAATCCATGCGAAACAAATAGTTTAACTACAAATACTTGTGATAAACATTATTTAGCTACAACTGCATGCGAAACAAACGAGTTAACTCCAAATCCATGCGATACACATGATTTAGCTTCAAATCAATGCAATGTAGTAGGTTCAGCTTCAAATCCATGCGACACATATAATTTAGCTTCAAATACTTCCGATATAAGTGATATAGCTTCAAAAGCTGTAGGAACAAACGAGGTAGCTTCAATTCCATGCGAGACACATGATTTAGTTTCAAATCAATGCGATGTAGAAGGTTCAGCTACAAATCCATACGAAACACATGATTTAGCTTCAAATCAATTCGAAGTACAATGCTTAGATTCAAATCCATGCGAAACAAATGATTTAGCTTCAAATGAATGCGAAGTAGAAGGCTTAGCTTCAAATCCATGCAAAACAAATGGTTTAGCTACAAAAACTTGTGATATACATTATTTAGCTACAAATGCATGCGAAACGAACGAGTTAGCTTCAAATCCATGCGATACACATGATTTAGCTTCAAATCAATGCGATGTGAACGGTTTAGCTTCAAATCCATGCGATACACAAGATTTAGCTACAAATCAATGTGATGTAGAAGGTTTCGCTTCAAATCCACCTGAAACAAATGATTTAGCTTCAAACACTTGGGGTATAAGTGATATAGCTTCAAATGCAGACTAATGAAACGAGTTAGCTTCAAAATCCACGCGATATACATGATTTAGCTTCAAATACTTGCGATATAAGTGATGTATGTTCAACTGCAGGCGAAACGATCGAGTTAGCTTCAAATCCATACGAAACGCATGATTTAGCTTCAAATCAATGCGATGTAGAAGGTTTAGCTTCAAATCAATAAGAGGTAGAAGGTTTAGCTTCAAATCAACAGAATATAGTAGGTTTAGCTTCAAATCAATGCGATGTAGAAGGTTTAGCTTCAAATCCATGCATTACACAAGATTTAGCTTCAAATCAATGCGATGTAGAAGGTTCAGCTTCAAATCCATGCGACACATATGATTTAGCTTCAAATACTTGCGATATAAGTGATATAGCTTCAGAAGCTGTAGGAACAAACGTGGTAGCTTCAATTCCATGCGAGACACATGATTTAGCTTCAAATCAATTCGAAGTACAATGCTTAGATTCAAAACCATGCGAAACAAATGATTTAGCTTCAAATGAATGCGAAGTAGAAGAATTAGCTTCAAATCCATGCAAAACAAATGGTTTAGCTACAAATACTTGTGATATACATTATTTAGCTACAACTGCATGCGAAACGAACGAGTTAGCTTGAAATCCACGCGATACACATGATTTAGCTTCAAATCAATGCGATGTGGAAGGTTTAGCTTCAAATCCATGCGATACACAAGATTTAGCTTCAAATCAATGCGATGTAGAAGGTTCAGCTTCAAATCCATACGAAACACATGATTTAGCTTCAAATCAATTCGAAGTACAATGCTTAGATTCAAATCCATGCGAAAGAAATGATTTAGCTTCAAATGAATGCGAAGTAGAAGGCTTAGCTTCAAATCCATGCAAAACAAATGGTTTAGCTACAAATGCTTGTGATATACATTATTTAGCTACAACTGCATGCGAAACAAACGAGTTACCTTCAAATCCATGCTATATACATGATTTAGCTTCTAATTAATACGATGTAGAAGGTTTAGCTTGAAATCCATGCGATACACAAGATTTAGCTTCAAATCAATGCGATGTAGTAGGTTCAGCTTCAAATCCATCCGACACATATGATTTAGATTCAAATACTTGCGATATAAGTGATATAGCTTCAGAAGCTGTAGGAACAAACGTGGTAGCTTCAATTCCATGCGAGACACATGATTTAGCTTCAAATCAATGCGATGTAGAAGGTTTAGCTTCAAGTCCAAGCGTAACACATGATATAGCTTCAAATACTGCGATATAAGTGATATAGCTTCGAATACAGGCGAAACGAACAAGTTAGCTTCAAATCCATACGAAACACATGATTCAGCTGCAAATCAATGCGATGTAGAAGGTTTAGCTTCAAATCCATGCGAAACACATTATTCAGCTGCAAATCAGTGCGAAGTAGAAGGCTCGGGTTCAAATCAATGTGATTCAAATGGTTCATCTTCAAATACTTGTGAATGACAAGATTGAGCTTCAACTGCATGCAAAACACATGATTTAGCTTCAAATCAATGCGATGTAGAAGGTTTAGCTTCAAATCCATGCAAAACACGTGATTTATCTTCCAATTAATGCGAAGTAGAAGGCTTAGCTTCAAATCCATGCGAATCAAATGGTTTAGCTTCAAATACTTGTGATATACGTTATTTAGATTTAACTGCATGCGCAACGAACGAGTTAGCTTCAAATCCATGCGAAACACATGATTTAGCTGCAAATCAATGCGATGAAGTAGGTTTAGCTTCAAATCCATGCGAAACAAATGATATAGCTTCAAACACATGGGGTGTAAGTGATATAGCTTCAAATGAAGACTAATCAATCGTGTTAGCTTCAAAATCCATGCGATACACATGATTTAGATTCAAATCAATGCGATGTAGAAGGTTTAGCTTCAAATCCATGCGAAACAAATGATTTAGCATCAGATACTTCTGATATAACTGATATAGCTTCAAATGCAGGGGAAACAAACGAGTTAGCATCAAATCCATGCAAAACACGTGATTTAGCTGCAAATCAATGCGTTGTAGAAGGATTAGCTTCAAATCCATGCGAAACACATTATTTAGCTGCAAATCAGTGCGAAGTAGAAGGCTCGGGTTCAAATCAATGCAATTCAAATGTTTCATCTTCAAATACATGTGAAAGACATGATTTAGCTTCAACTGCATGCGAAACACATGATTTAGCTTCAAATCAATGCGAAACACATGATTTAGCTTCAAATCAATGCGATGTAGAAGGTTTAGCTTCAAATCCATGCAAAACACGTGATTTATCTTCCAATTAATGCGAAGTAGAAGGCTTAGCTTCAAATCCATGCGAATCAAATGGTTTAGCTACAAATACTTGTGATATTCATTATTTAGCTACAACTGCATGCGAAACTAACGAGTTAGCTTCAAATCCATGGGAAACACATGATTTATCTTCAAATCAATGCGATGTAGAAGGTTTAGCTTCAATTCAATAAGAGGTAGAAGGTTTAGCTTCAAATCAGTAGAATATAGAAAGTTTAGCTTCAAATTGTGGCGGACCAGACATAAAAAGACACGTCCTTCAAAAGCGGGGTGTACACATGCCTTTTTCGGGTTTTCTCGACGCAAGGCGTACACCCCGCAATAAAACAATAAAAACGTTGGGACACAGCTTCGGACCATAGGTCCCGGATCACCCCGGTCGGAAAATCTTCGGGAAAGGCCTTCGCCCTTCCCGAGGACTTTCCCTTAACAATTTCAAGGACTTTCCCTACCAATAAATACGAGGACCTCTCGACCGAGAGAAGTCAGTTAGCAAGTTTTCCTCCGACTCTCAACGTGTCCATATTTCTGTATCATCCGTCACTCGTTTACCTTTACCTTCTACACACTGTACCTCATCGCCTTTGTTACAAGTTATATTAAAGTTCTCGTTATATAAAAACCAAAAAAACTCTCGGATTATTTTATACAAACCGTCGCAGTAACCCCTGCGACAAACTGGTGACCCCGACGTGATCCGAGAGTACCGCGAGTGCGTGATAACCGAGAACTTAGTAACTCTTAGTGACATCTCGTTCGGCAACATACGAACTTCGCGATCCGAGTGGTGTTATACAAACAGTGTGAACTTTATTTTTTTTAATTCATACGAAATGACGGACGCCAGCCCCATCCAAACTACCGCCACCGGTGTAGAGGTAAATTAAATTAATATACGCGTACCTAACTTTACCCCCGAGGTACCAGCTATGTGGTTTGCACAACTGGAAGGACAGTTTCTCATAGCGGGAATAAAATGCGAGAATAAAAAGTTCTGGTACACAGCCTCGAACTTGGAAACCAAGTATGCAACCGAGGTACAGGATCTAATTATCAACCCGCCAGCTGAAAATCCCTTCAAAATTTTGAAAGAGACGCTCATATCGCGCCTCTCGCAGTCGAACGAATCGCGTCTTCAGCGACTCCTGGAGCGAGAAGAAATGGGGGACCGGAAACCTTCACAGTTTTTGCGGTACCTAAGGGGGCTGGAAAATTCAGTGCCGGACAATATAGTTCGAACTATATGTCTCAACCGGTTGCCGACGCATGTACGAGCAATCCTCGCTACGCACACGGATACGACGTTGGAGAAACTCGGCCTACTCGCCGACCAAATAGTGATACTCACACCGAGAGCACACGTAGCCAGCATCGACAGGACACCCGCCCCGGACAACAATTTGGCGCAGCAAGTAGAAGCTTTAACGCGTCAAGTAGCCACGCTGACAGCAATATTAAACGAAAGAGTAGCCCGACCACGCACTAAAAACTTCACGCGAGGCAGATCACGGCAACGTAGCCATAGTCGTGGTAAGCAAGGTATGTGTTGGTACCACGCACGCTTCGCGGATAAAGCCATAAAATGCATTTCTCCGTGCACCGCGAATCCGGGAAACTCAAATCCTCGTCAATAATCGCGGCAACATATGACGAGTTCCCTACAAGCCGCCTTTTTATCACTGAAAAAGCGTCAAGGACTCAATACCTTATTGATACTGGCGCGGACGTGAGCGTTTACCCTCGGACGTACTTATCGACGAACCCGCCGCGCTCAAATTACGAAATGTTTGCGGCAAACGGTACAAGGATCCCCACATACGGGACAATTACGCTGAGAGTCGACTTCGATCTACGTCGCGAGTTAATATGGCGATTTATTGTAGCGGATATCGCTAAACCAATCATCGGCGCGGATTTCCTAGGTCATTTTGGGTTACTCGTCGACATCAAAAACAGATGTTTAGTCGATGGCACAACATCGCGAACTACGCAAGGCTCAATAGTACGGGACAAATTTGTCACAATCAAGACAATTCACGGCGATACGCAATATCACGCCTTACTTTCACGATACAGTGAAATAACACATCCCGCGGGTACGCCTAGCGCTGCAAAACACAGTATCGAGCACCATATTGAAACGACCCCCGGAACGCCTATCTCTCACAAAGTCTGACAACTCGCTCCGGACCGCTATAAAGCAGCAAAAGCGGAATTTGACCTGCTGCTCAAGCAAGGGTTTATTCGACCTTCTAAGAGCCCATGGTCATCACCGTTGCACATGGTCACGAAAAAAAACGGAGAATGGCGCCCTTGCGTAGACTACCGCGGGTTGAATAAACGAACAATTCCGAATAGATATCCCATACGACGCATCGAAGATTTCTCACAAAATCTACACGGGAAAACAATCTTCTCAACCATCGACCTCGTGCGCGCTTACCACCAGATACCGATAGCTGCGGAGGATATTCCAAAAACCGCCGTAATTACACCATTTGGTTTATTTGAATATTTATACGGACCCTTCGGCCTTTGCGAGATAGCTCAAACTTTTCAGAGATTCATAGACGAAGTTACGCGAGATTTGGATTTCGTCTTCGCCTATCTCGACGATTTTTTAATAGCTTCCGCAAACCCGAGCGAACATCTGCAACACCTCGAGATTATTTTCAAAAGATTTAAGGAATATGGCATTGTCATAAACCCAAGAAAATGCGTATTCGGAGCCTCTCAGGTCAAATTTCTCGGCTACCAGGTAGACGAGAAGGGAACTCGCCCACCCGAACATAAGGTCGACGCCGTAAAAAACTTCCCTCAGCCGACAACCGTAAAACAATTACGCCGTTTCCTTGGGATGGTTAACTTCTACCGTCGATTCCTGCCAGCAGCTGCGACACGACAAAAGCCCCTTAACGGCCTACTGACAGGCCCAAAAATGACAGGTAACAAACATATCAATTGGACCGAAGAGGCCAAACAAGCTTTCGTCGCAATAAAAGAAGGCCTAGCCAACGCCACGCTGTTGGTACATCCAGCAATAAATGCTCCATTATCAATAACTGTGGACGCTTCTGACCACGCGATAGGAGCCGTTTTGCAACAAAGGACAAACAACGATTGGCAACCCCTTGGATTTTTCTCTCGCCCCCTGACAAAAACTCAAGCTAAGTATAGCGCGTACGAACGCGAGCTTCTCGCTATTTACGAAGCCATAAAATAC
Organism: Megalopta genalis; assembly: GCF_051020955.1. Lineage (NCBI taxonomy): Eukaryota > Metazoa > Arthropoda > Insecta > Hymenoptera > Halictidae > Megalopta > Megalopta genalis. Next base: position 100,357 of record NW_027476886.1, on the reverse strand, counting down.
TTCATTTACGCTGTAGAAGGCAGAAACTTCACCATATTCACAGATCACAAACCGCTTACTTATGTTTTTAACCAAAAGAAAGAAAAATCCCCAAGGCAGTTCCGTTACTTTGATTACATTTCACAATTCACATCGGACATGAAACATATTTCGGGCATAAATAATGTAGTCGCAGACGCTCTATCCAGAATCGAAGAAATCGAAGAGATTTCTTGCAGCTCTCGCCGCAGCAGAAACCGATGACGAAGAACTACAACATTTATTGCAATCCGATACAAACCTACAACTAAAATCTATTTTCTTTGAACCGTGTAAAGCCAACATCTACTGCGATATTTCTACACAGAGAGCCCGCCCTTATATCGTACCGTCATTCCGCAAGAAGGTTTTCCAACGGATCCATGGATTAGCCCACCCAGGTACACGGGCCACCATAAAACTTATCCAAGAAAGGTTTGTGTGGCCATCCATGCGGAAAGATTGCACACAATGGGTTCGAACATGCATACAATGCCAAAAATCAAAAATATCTAAGCACGTGTCTTCACCTATAGGCAAATTCGAAACACCAAGCGCTAGATTCCAACACATTCATATGGACATAGTTGGCCCGATAACATCCTCAGAAGGTTTCAAGTACTGCGTAACGTGCGTGGACCGATTCACGCAATGGCCCGAAGCCTGGCCAGTGGAAGAAATCACCGCAGAAGCAGTCGCAAAAGTTTTTATGAACTGGATTAGCCGCTTCGGAGTCCCCGCGAGAATAACAACCGACCAAGGAAGACTTCACAGTTATTCAAAGAATTAACCCGTTTGATTGGCGCCTCACACCTTGTGACAACTGCATACCACCCGTAAGCCAACGGAATGGTTGAACGATTCCATAGGCAACTCAAAGCAGGAATCATGTGTCATGAAGACAACAAATGGACCCAACGACTTCCTATTGTTTTATTAGGCATTAGATCAGCACCCAAAGAAGATCTACAGGCAAGCTCAACAGAGCTAGTATATGGAGAAAGTGTCTGTTTACCAGGAGAATTTTTCGAAAACCATAAAGTACAGGATACCAATGATTTCGTAAAACAACTACGCCAGCATATCAAGGAAATTAAACCAACAGCTCCGGTTAAACACGGAGAGAAAAAGCCTTTTATTTTTAAAGACCTAGCAACGTCGCAACAAGTCTTCGTTCGCCATGACGCGGTAAGAAAACACTTACAGCCACCATACGATGGACCATATACAGTAATCGACCGCGCAACAAAATATTTTACCCTTGATATCACCGGAAAACATACAAAAATCTCCATCGACCGCCTTAAACCAGCATATTTATTAAAAGATGCCGCAAACAATAATACACAACACAACAAGACTAACCTGCAACCAGAAGTACAAGCACAAGGCACTTCAAACGTACCAACGACAACACGTTCCGGTAGAAGAGTAAAATTTCCAGACTTCTTCGGAATGCCGTTAGCTCACGAACATACTTATTAATATACTCCGATATATCTTGCGTACGCATATTATAAAACCATGAAAAGTGCTGTCCACTACTAATACCATTATCAATGTTATAAGCGACATATTCACACCGTAAAATGTATATATTTTAGATTACCACGTTGATTTCCCATAGGTATAATATTTTTTTTTCAACCAATTTTGTACCTTAGCGTTAATCACTGGAAGGGGGGTGAATGTGGCGGACCAGACATAAAAAGACACGTCCTTCAAAAGCGGGGTGTACACATGCCTTTTTTGGGTTTTCCCGACGCAAGGCGTACACCCCGCAATAAAACAATAAAAACGTTGGGACACAGCTTCGGACCATAGGTCCCGGATCACCCCGGTCGGAAAATCTTCGGGAAAGGCCTTCGCCCTTCCCGAGGACTTTCCCTTACCAATTTCAAGGACTTTCCCTACCAATAAATACGAGGACCTCTCGACCGAGAGAAGTCAGTTAGCAAGTTTTCCTCCGACTCTCAACGTGTCCATATTTCTGTATCATCCGTCACTCGTTTACCTTTACCTTCTACACACTGTACCTCATCGCCTTTGTTACAAGTTATATTAAAGTTCTCGTTTATAAAAACCAAAAGAACTCTCGGATTATTTTATACAAACCGTCGCAGTAACCCCTGTGACAAAAAATCAATGCGATGTAGAAGGTTTAGCTTCAAATCCATACGAAACAAATGATTTAGCTTCAAATCAATTCGAAGGACAAGGCTTAGATTCAAATCCATGCGAAACAAATTATTTAGCTTCAAATGAATGCGAAGTAGAAGGCTTAGCTTCAAATCCATGCAAAACAAATGGTTTAGCTACAAAATCTTGTGATATACATTATTTATATACAACTGCATGCGAAACAAACGAGTTAGCTTCAAATCCATGCGATACACATGATTCAGCTTCAAATCAATGCGATGTAGAAGGTTTAGCTTCAAATCCATGCGACACATATGATTTAGCTTCAAATACTTGCGATAAAAGTGATATAGGTTCAAAAGCTGGAGGAACAAACGAGGTGGCTTCAATTCCATGCGAAACACATGATTTAGCTTCAAATCAATAAGATGTAGCAGGTTTAGCTTCAAATCAATGTGATGTAGAATGTTTAGCTACAAATCCATGCGACACAAATGATTTAGCGTCAGATAATTGCGATATAAGTGATATAGCTTCAAATGCAGGGGAAACAAATGAGTTAGCTTCAAATTCATGCAAAACACACGATTAAGATTCAAATCAATGCTATGTAGAAGGTTTAGCTTAAAAAGCAATGCGACGCAAATGATTTAGATTCTGATACTTGCGATATAAGTGATACAGCTTCAAATGAAGGAGAGACAAATGAGTTAGCTTCAAATCCAAGCGAAGCACATGATTTAGCTTCAAATCAGTGCGAAGTAGATGGCTTAGCGTCAAATCCATTCGAGACAACCGATTTGGCTTCAAATACTTGTGGTATAAATGAAGAAGCTTCAAATGAAGGCGAAACAAACGAGTTAAATTCAAATCCAAGCGAAACACATGATTTACCTTCAAATCAATGCGAAGTAGAAGCCTGAGCTTCAAAACCTTGCGACACAATGATTTAGTTTCAAGTATTTGCGATATAAATGATATAGCTTCAAATGCAGACGAAACATACTGGTTAGCTTCAGATCCAAACGAAATATATGACTTAGATCTAAATTGATGCGAAACTAATGATTTAGATACAAACCAATGCGAACTAGATGTCTTAGGTTCAAATCTTTGCGAAACAAACGATTTAGCTTCAGATACTTGCGATATAAGTGATATAGCTTCAAATGCAGGCGAAACAAACGAGTTAGATTCAAATCCATGCGAAACACATAATTTAGCTTCAAATCAATGCGATGTAGAAGGTTTAGTTTCAAATCCATGCGAAACACATGATTTAGCTTCAAATCAACTCGAAGTACAAGGCTAAGATTCAAATCCATGCGAAACAAATGGTTTAGCTACAAATACTTGTGATATACGTTATTTAGATTTAACTGCATGCGCAACGAACGAGTTAGTTTCAAATCCATGCGAAACACATGATTTAGCTTCATATCAACTCGAAGTACAAGGCTAAGATTCAAATCCATGCGAAACAAATGGTTTAGCTACAAATACTTGTGATATACGTTATTTAGATTTAACTGCATGCGCAACGAACGAGTTAGCTTCAAATCCATGCGAAACACATGAATTAGCTTCAAATCAACTGGAAGTACAAGGCTTAGATTCAAATCCATGCGAAACAAATGGTTTAGCTACAAATACTTGTGATATACGTAATTTTGATTTAACTGCATGCGCAACGAACGAGTTAGCTTCAAAAACATGCGAAACACATGGTTTAGCTTCAAATCAATGCGATGTAGAAAGCTAAGCATCAGATCATGCGAATCAAATGGTTCAGCTTCAAATACTTGTGATATAAGTGATCTAGCTTCAAATACAGGCGAAACGAACGAGTTAGCTACAAATCCATGCGAAACACATGATTCAGCTGCAAATCAATGCGATGTAGAAGGTTTAGCTTCAAATCCATGCCAAACACATGATTTAGATTCAAATCCATGGGATGTAGAAGGTTTGGCTTCAAATCCAATGCGAAACACATTATTTAGCTGCAAATCAGTGCGAAGTAGAAGGCTCGGGTTCAAATCAATGCGATTCAAATGGTTCATTTTAAATACTTGTGAAAGACATGAGTTAGCTTCAACTGCATGCGAAACATACGATTTAGCTTCAAATCAATGCGATGTAGTAGGTTCAGCTTCAAATCCATGCGACACATATGATTTAGCTTCAAATACTTGCGATATAAGTGATATAGCTTCAAACGCTGGAGGAACAAACGAGGAAGCTTCAATTCCATGCGAAACAAATGATTTAACTTCAAATCAATGCGTAGTAGAAGGCTTAGCTTCAGATCCATGCGATACACAAGATTTAGCTTCAAATCAATGCGATGTAGTAGGTTCAGCTTCAAATCCATGCGATATAAGTTATATAGCTTCAAAAGCAGGAGGAACAAACGAGGAAGCTTCAATTCCATGCGAAACAAATGATTTAACTTCAAATCAATGCGTAGTAGAAGGCTTAGCTTCAGATCCATGCGATACACAAGATTTAGCTTCAAATCAATGCGATGTAGTAGGTTCAGCTTCAAATCCATGCGATATAAGTTATATAGCTTCAAAAGCAGGAGGAACAAACGAGGTAGCTTCAATTCCATGCGAAACAAATGATTTAGCTTCAAATCAATGCGAAGTAGAAGGCTTAGCTTCAAATCCATGCGAAACAAATGGTTTAGCTAGAAATGCTTGTGATATACATTATTTAGCTACAACTGCATGTGAAACAAACGAGTTAGCTTCAAATCCATGCGAAACACACGAGTTATCTTCAAATCAATGCGATGTCGAAGGTTTAGCTTCAAATCCAAGCGAAACACATGATTTAGCTTCAAATACTTGCGATATAAGTGATATAGCTTCAAATACAGGCGAAACAAACGAGTTAGCTTCAGATCCATGCGAAACATACGATTTTGCTTCAAACCAATGCGATGTAGAAGGTTTAGCTTCAAATCGAAACGAAACACATGATTTAGCTTCAAATACTTGCGATATAAGTGATCTAGCTTCAAATACAGGCGAAACGCACGAGTTAGCATCAAATCCATGCGAAACACATGATTCAGCTGCAAATCAACGCGATGTAGAAGGTTTAGCTTCAAATCCATGCCAAACACATGATTTAGATTTAAATCCATGGGATGTAGAAGGTTTAACTTCAAATCCATGCGAAACACATTATTTAGCTGCTAATCAGTGCGAAGTAGAAGGCTCGGGTTCAAATCAATGCGATTCAAATAGTTCATTTTCAAATACTTGTGAAAGACATGATTTAGCTTCAACTGCATGCCAAACACATGATTTAGCTTCAAATCAATGCGATGTAGAAGGTTTAGCTTCAAGTCCATGCCAAACACGTGATTTAGCTGCAAATCAGTGCGAAGTAGAAGGCTCGGGTTCAAATCAATGCGATTCAAATGGTTCATTTTCAAACACTTGTGAAAGACATGATTTAGCTTCAACTGCATGCGAAACACATGATTTAGCTTCAAATCCATGGGTTGTAGAAGGTTTAGTTTCAAATCCGTGCGAAACACATTATTTAGCTGCAAATCAGTGCGAAGAAGAAGGTTAAGGTTCAAATCCATGCGATTCAAATGGTTCATCTTCAAATACTTGTGAAAGACATGATTTAGTTTTAACTGCATGCGAAACAAACAAGTTTGCTTCAAATCCATGCGATACACAAGATTTAGCTTCAAATCAATGCAATGTAGTAGGTTCAGCTTCAAATCTATGCGATATAAGTGACATAGCTTCAAAAGCTGGAGGAACAAATGAGGAAGCTTCAATTCCATGCGAAACAAATGATTTACACTTCAATCAATGCGAAGTAGAAGGCTTAGCTTCAGATCCATGCGGAACAAATGGATTAGCTACACATACTTGTGATATACATTATTTAGCTACAACTACATGCGAAACAAACGAGTTAGCTTCAAATCCATGCGATACACATGATTTAGCTTCAAATCAATGCGATGTAGAAGGTTTAGCTTCAAATCCATGCGATACACAAGATTTACCTTCAAATCAATGCGATGTAGTAGGTTCAGCTTCAAATCCATGCGACACATATGATTTAGCTTCAAATACTTGCGATATAAGTAATATAGCTTCAAAAGCTTTAGGAACAAACGAGGTAGCTTCAATTCCATGCGAGAAACATGAATTAGCTGCAAATCAATGCGATGTAGAAGGTTTAGCTTCAAATCCATACGAAACACATGATTTAGCTTCAAATCGATGCGATGTAGAAGGTTCAGCTTCAAATACATGCGAAACAAATGGTTTAGCTACAAATACTTGTGATATAGATTATTTAGCTACAACTGCATGCGAAACTAACGAGTTAGCTTCAAATCCACGCGAAACACACGATTTATCTTCAAATCAATGCGATGTAGAAGGTTTAGCTTCAAATCCATGCGATACACAAGATTTAGCTTCAAATCAATGCGATGTAGAAGGTTTAGCTTCAAATCCATGCGATACACAAGATTTAGCTTCAAATCAATGCGATGTAGAAGGTTTAGCTTCAAATCCATGCAAAACACGTGATTTATCTTCCAATTAATGCGAAGTAGAAGGCTTAGCTTCAAATCCATGGGAATCAAATGGTTTAGCTTGAAATACTTGTGATATACGTTATTTAGATTTAACTGCATGCGCAACGAACGAGTTAGCTTCAAATCCATGCCAAACACATGATTTAGCTGCAAATCAAAGCGATGTAGAAGGTTTGGCTTCAAATCCATGCGATTCACAAGATTTAGCTTCAAATCAATGCGATGTAGAAGGTTCAGCTTCAAATCCATGCGACACATATGATTTAGCTTCAAATACTTGCGATATAAGTGATATAGCTTCAAAAGCTGGAGGAACAAACGAGGTGGCTTCAATTGCATGCGGAACAAATGATTTAGCTTCAAATCAATGCGAAGTAGAAGGCGTAGCTTCAAATCAATGCGAAACAAATGGATTAGCTACAAATACTTGTGATATACATTATTTAGCTACAACTGCATGCGAAACTAACGAGTTATCTTCAAATCAATGCGATGTAGAAGGTTTAGCTTCAAATCCAAGCGAAACACATGATTTAGCTTCAAATACTTGCGATATAAGTGATATAGCTTCAAATACAGGCGAAACAAACGAGTTAGCTTCAGATCCATGCGAAACATACGATTTAGCTTCAAACCAATGCGATGTAGAAGGTTTAGCTTCAAATCGAAACGAAACACATGATTTAGCTTCAAATACTTGCGATATAAGTGATCTAGCTTCAAATACAGGCGAAACGCACGAGTTAGCATCAAATCCATGCGAAACACATGATTCAGCTGCAAATCAACGCGATGTAGAAGGTTTAGCTTCAAATCCATGCCAAACACATGATTTAGATTTAAATCCATGGGATGTAGAAGGTTTAGCTTCAAATCCATGCGAAACACATTATTTAGCTGCTAATCAGTGCGAAGTAGAAGGCTCGGGTTCAAATCAATGCGATTCAAATAGTTCATTTTCAAATACTTGTGAAAGACATGATTTAGCTTCAACTGCATGCCAAACACATGATTTAGCTTCAAATCAATGCGATGTAGAAGGTTCAGCTTCAAGTCCATGCCAAACACGTGATTTAGCTGCAAATCAGTGCGAAGTAGAAGGCTCGGGTTCAAATCAATGCGATTCAAATGGTTCATTTTCAAACACTTGTGAAAGACATGATTTAGCTTCAACTGCATGCGAAACACATGATTTAGCTTCAAATCCATGGGTTGTAGAAGGTTTAGTTTCAAATCCGTGCGGAACACATTATTTAGCTGCAAATCAGTGCGAAGAAGAAGGTTAAGGTTCAAATCCATGCGATTCAAATGGTTCATCGTCAAATACTTGTGAAAGACATGATTTAGTTTTAACTGCATGCGAAACAAACAAGTTTGCTTCAAATCCATGCGATACACAAGATTTAGCTTCAAATCAATGCAATGTAGTAGGTTCAGCTTCAAATCTATGCGATATAAGTGACATAGCTTCAAAAGCTGGAGGAACAAATGAGGAAGCTTCAATTCCATGCGAAACAAATGACTTACACTTCAATCAATGCGAAGTAGAAGGCTTAGCTTCAGATCCATGCGGAACAAATGGATTAGCTACACATACTTGTGATATACATTATTTAGCTACAACTACATGCGAAACAAACGAGTTAGCTTCAAATCCATGCGATACACATGATTTAGCTTCAAATCAATGCGATGTAGAAGGTTTAGCTTCAAATCCATGCGATACACAAGATTTAGCTTCAAATCAATGCGATGCAGTAGGTTCAGATTCAAATCCATGCGACACATATGATTTAGCTTCAAATACTTGCGATATAAGAGATATAGCTTCAAAAGCTGGAGGAACAAACGAGGTGGCTTCAAGTTCATGCGAAACAAATGATTTAGCTTCAAATCAATGCGAAGTAGAAGGCGTAGCTTCAAATACATGCGAAACAAATGGTTTAGCTTCAAATACTTGTGATATACGTTATTTAGATTTAACTGCATGCGCAACGAACGAGTTAGCTTCAAATCCATGCGAAACACATGATTTAGCTGCAAATCAAAGCGATGTAGAAGGTTTAGCTTCAAATCCATACGAAACACATGATTTAGCTTCAAATCGATTCGATGTAGAAGGTTCAGCTTCAAATCTATGCGACACATATGATTTAGCTTCAAATACTTGCGATATAAGAGATATAGCTTCAAAAGCTGGAGGAACAAACGAGGTGGCTTCAAGTTCATGCGAAACAAATGATTTAGCTTCAAATCAATGCGAAGTAGAAGGCGTAGCTTCAAATACATGCGAAACAAATGGTTTACCTAGAAATGCTTGTGATATACATTACTTAGCTACAACTGCATGTGAAACAAACGAGTTAGCTTCAAATCCATGCGAAACACACGAGTTATCTTCAAATCAATGCGATGTAGAAGGTTTAGCTTCAAATCCAAGCGAAACACATGATTTAGCTTCAAATACTTGCGATATAAGTGATATAGCTTCAAATACAGGCGAAACAAACGAGTTAGCTTCAGATCCATGCGAAACATACGATTTAGCTTCAAACCAATGCGATGTAGAAGGTTTAGCTTCAAATCGAAACGAAACACATGATTTAGCTTCAAATACTTGCGATATAAGTGATCTAGCTTCAAATACAGGCGAAACGCACGAGTTAGCATCAAATCCATGCGAAACACATGGTTCAGCTGCAAATCAACGCGATGTAGAAGGTTTAGCTTCAAATCCATGCCAAACACATGATTTAGATTTAAATCCATGGGATGTAGAAGGTTTAGCTTCAAATCCATGCGAAACACATTATTTAGCTGCAAATCAGTGCGAAGTAGAAGGCTCGGGTTCAAATCAATGCGATTCAAATGGTTCATTTTCAAATACTTGTGAAAGACATGATTTAGCTTCAACTGCATGCCAAACACATGATTTAGCTTCAAATCAATGCGATGTAGAAGGTTTAGCTTCAAGTCCATGCCAAACACGTGATTTAGCTGCAAATCAGTGCGAAATAGAAGGCTCGGGTTCAAATCAATGCGATTCAAATGGTTCATTTTCAAACACTTGTGAAAGACATGATTTAGCTTCAACTGCATGCGAAACACATGATTTAGCTTCAAATCCATGGGTTGTAGAAGGTTTAGCTTCAAATCCGTGCGAAACACATTATTTAGCTGCAAATCAGTGCGAAGAAGAAGGTTAAGGTTCAAATCCATGCGATTCAAATGGTTTAGCTTGAAATACTTGTGATATACGTTATTTAGATTTAACTGCATGCGCAACGAACGAGTTAGCTTCAAATCCATGCGAAACACATGATTTAGCTGCAAATCAATGCGATGTAGAAGGTTTAGCTTCAAATCCATTCGATACACAAGATTTAGCTTCAAATCAATGCGATGTAGAAGGTTCAGCTCCAAAACCATGTGACACATATGATTTAGCTTCAAATACTTGCGATATAAGTGATATAGCTTCAAAAGCTGGAGGAACAAACGAGGTAGCTTCAATTCCATGCAAGACACATGATTTAGCTTCAAATAAATGCGATGTAGAAGGTTCAGCTTCAAATCCATACGAAACACATGATTTAGCTTCAAATACTTGCGATATAAGTGATATAGCTTCGAATACAGGCGAAACGAACGAGTTAGCTTCAAATCCATGCGAAACACATGATTCAGCTGCAAATCAATGCGATGTAGAAGGATTAGCTACAAATCCATGCGAAACACATTATTTAGTTGCAAATCAGTGAGAAGTAGAAGGCTCGGGTTCAAATCAATGCAATTCAAATGGTTCATCTTCAAATACTTGTGCAAGACATGATTTAGCTTCAACTGCATGCGAAACACATGATTTAGCTTCAAATCCATGGGTTGTAGAAGGTTTAGCTTCAAATCCGTGCGAAACACATTATTTAGCTGCAAATCAGTGCGAAGAAGAAGGTTAAGGTTCAAATCCATGCGATTCAAATGGTTTAGCTTGAAATACTTGTGATATACGTTATTTAGATTTAACTGCATGCGCAACGAACGAGTTAGCTTCAAATCCATTCGAAACACACGATTTATCTTCAAATCAATGCGATGTATAAGGTTTAGCTTCAAATCCATGCGATACACAAGATTTAGCTTCAAATCAATGCGATGTAGAAGGTTTAGCTTCAAATCCATGCAAAACACGTGATTTATCTTCCAATTAATGCGAAGTAGAAGGCTTAGCTTCAAATCCATGAGAATCAAATGGTTTAGCTTGAAATACTTGTGATATACGTTATTTAGATTTAACTGCATGCGCAACGAACGAGTTAGCTTCAAATCCATGCGAAACACATGATTTAGCTGCAAATCAAAGCGATGTAGAAGGTTTAGCTTCAAATCCATGCGATTCACAAGATTTAGCTTCAAATCAATGCGATGAAGAAGGTTCAGCTTCAAATCCAAGCGACACATATGATTTAGCTTCAAATACTTGCGATATAAGTGATATAGCTTCAAAAGCTGGAGGAACAAACGAGGTGGCTTCAATTCCATGCGAAACAAATGATTTAGCTTCAAATCAATGCGAAGTAGAAGGCGTAGCTTCAAATCAATGCGAAACAAATGGATTAGCTACAAATACTTGTGATATACATTATTTAGCTACAACTGCATGCGAAACTAACGAGTTAGCTTCAAATCCATGCGATTCACATGATTTAGCTTCAAATCAATGCGATGTAGAAGGTTTAGCTTCAAATCCATGCGATACACATGATTTAGCTTCAAATCGATGCGATGTAGAAGGTTCAGCTTCAAATCCATGCGACACATATGATTTAGCTTCAAATACTTGCGATATAAGTAATATAGCTTCAAAAGCTGTAGGAACAAACGAGGTAGCTTCAATTCCATGCGAGAAACATGAATTAGCTGCAAATCAATGCGATGTAGAAGGTTTAGCTTCAAATCCATACGAAACACATGATTTAGCTTCAAATCGATGCGATGTAGAAGGTTCAGCTTCAAATCTATGCGACACGTATGATTTAGCTTCAAATACTTGCGATATAAGAGATATAGCTTCAAAAGCTGGAGGAACAAACGAGGTGGCTTCAAGTTCATGCGAAACAAATGATTTAGCTTCAAATCAATGCGAAGTAGAAGGCGTAGCTTCAAATACATGCGAAACAAATGGTTTAGCTACAAATACTTGTGATATAGATTATTTAGCTACAACTGCATGCGAAACTAACGAGTTAGCTTCAAATCCACGCGAAACACACGATTTATCTTCAAATCAATGCGATGTAGAAGGTTTAGCTTCAAATCCATGCAAAACACGTGATTTATCTTCCAATTAATGCGAAGTAGAAGGCTTAGCTTCAAATCCATGAGAATCAAATGGTTTAGCTTGAAATACTTGTGATATACGTTATTCAGATTTAACTGCATGCGCAACGAACGAGTTAGCTTCAAATCCATGCGAAACACATGATTTAGCTGCAAATCAAAGCGATGTAGAAGGTTTAGCTTCAAATCCATGCGATTCACAAGATTTAGCTTCAAATCAATGCGATGTAGAAGGTTCAGCTTCAAATCCATGCGACACATATGATTTAGCTTCAAATACTTGCGATATAAGTGATATAGCTTCAAAAGCTGGAGGAACAAACGAGGTGGCTTCAATTCCATGCGAAACAAATGATTTAGCTTCAAATCAATGCGACGTAGAAGGCGTAGCTTCAAATCAATGCGAAACAAATGGATTAGCTACAAATACTTGTGATATACATTATTTAGCTACAACTGCATGCGAAACTAACGAGTTAGCTTCAAATCCATGCGATTCACATGATTTAGCTTCAAATCAATGCGATGTAGAAGGTTTAGCTTCAAATCCATGCGATACACAAGATTTACCTTCAAATCAATGCGATGTAGTAGATTCAGCTTCAAATCCATGCGACACATATGATTTAGCTTCAAATACTTGCGATATAAGTAATATAGCTTCAAAAGCTGTAGGAACAAACGAGGTAGCTTCAATTCCATGCGAGAAACATGAATTAGCTGCAAATCAATGCGATGTAGAAGGTTTAGCTTCAAATCCATACGAAACACATGATTTAGCTTCAAATCGATGCGATGTAGAAGGTTCAGCTTCAAATCTATGCGACACGTATGATTTAGCTTCAAATACTTGCGATATAAGAGATATAGCTTCAAAAGCTGGAGGAGCAAACGAGGTGGCTTCAAGTTCATGCGAAACAAATGATTTAGCTTCAAATCAATGCGAAGTAGAAGGCGTAGCTTCAAATACATGCGAAACAAATGGTTTAGCTACAAATACTTGTGATATAGATTATTTAGCTACAACTGCATGCGAAACTAACGAGTTAGCTTCAAATCCACGCGAAACACACGATTTATCTTCAAATCAATGCGATGTAGAAGGTTTAGCTTCAAATCCATGCGATACACAAGATTTAGCTTCAAATCAATGCGATGTAGAAGGTTTAGCTTCAAATCCATGCAAAACACGTGATTTATCTTCCAATTAATGCTATGTAGAAGGTTTAGCTGCAAATCCATGAGACACAGATGATTTAGACTCAGATAATTGCGATATAAGTAATATAGCTTCAAATGCAGACGAAACAAATGATTTGTCTTCAAATAGAAGCGAAACACTTGATTTAGTTTCAAAACAAAGCGATGTAGTAGGTTTAGCTTCAAATCCATGCGACACATATGAATTAGCTTCCAATACTTGCGATATAAGTGATATAGCTTCAAAAGCTGTAGGAACAAACGAGGTAGCTTCAATTCCATTCGAGACACATGATTTAGCTTGAAATCAATGCGATGTAGAAGGTTCAGCTTCAAATCCATGCCACACATATGATTTAGCTTCAAATACTTGCGATATAAGTGATATAGCTTCAAAAGCTGGAGGAACAAACGAGGAAGCTTCAATTCCATGCGAAATAAATGATTTAACTTCAATCAATGCGAAGTAGAAGGCTTAGCTTCAGATCCATGCGGAACAAATGGATTAGATAGAAATACTTGTGATATACATTATTTAGCTACAACTGCATGCGGAACAAACGAGTTTGCTTCAAATCCATGCGAAACGCATGATTTAGCTTCAAATACTTGCGATATAAGTGATGTAGATTCAACTGCAGGCGAAACGAACGAGTTAGCTTCAAATCCATGCGATTCACATGATTTAGCTGCAAATCAATGTGATGTAGAAGGTTTAGCGTCAAATCCATGCGATACACAAGATTTAGCTTCAAATCAATGCGACGTAGAAGGTTCAGCTTCAAATCCATGCGACACATATGATTTAGCTTCAAATACTTGCGATATAAGTGATATAGCTTCAAAAGCTGGAGGAACAAACGAGGTGGCTTCAATTCCATGCGAAACAAATGATTTAGCTTCAAATCAATGCGAAGTAGAAGGCTTAGCTTCAAATCCATGCGAAACAAATGGCTTAGCTACAAATACTTGTGATATACATTATTTAGCTACAACTGCATGCGGAACAAACGAGTTAGCTTCAAATCCATGCAAAAGACGTGATTTAACTTGCAATTAATGCGAAGTAGAAGGCTTAGTTTCAAATCCATGTGAAACAAATGGTTTAGCTACAAATACTTGTGATATACATTATTTAGCTACAACTGAATGCGAAACAAACGAGTTAGCTTCAAATCCATGCGAAACACATGATTTAGTTTCAAATGAATGTGATGTGGAAGGTTTAGCTTCAAATCCATGCGATACACAAGATTTAGCTTCAAATCAATGCGATGTAGTAGGTTCTGCTGCAAATCCATGCGACACATATGATTTAGCTCAAATACTTGCGATATAAGTGATATAGCTTCAAAAGCTGTAGGAACAAACGAGATAGCTTCAATTCCATGCAGACACATGATTCAGCTTCAAATCAATGCGATGTAGAAGGTTTAGCTTCAAGTCCAAGCGTAACACATGATTTAGCTGCGAATCAATGTGATGTAGAAGGTTTAGCTTCGAATCCATGTGATACACAAGATTTAGCTTCAAATCAATGCGATGTAGAAGGTCCAGCTTCAAATCCATGCGACACATATGATTTAGCTTCAAATACTTGCGATATAAGTGATATAGCTTGAAAAGCTGTAGGAACAAACGAGGTAGCTTCAAATCAATGCGAAGTAGAAGGCGTAGCTTCAAATCCATACGAAACACATGATTTAGCTTCAAATCAATTCGAAGTACAATGCTTAGATTCGAATCCATGCGAAACAAATGATTTAGCTTCAAATGAATGCGAAGTAGAAGACTTATCTTCAAATCCATGCAAAACAAATGGTTTAGCTACGAATACTTGTGATATACATTATTTAGCTACAACTGCATGCGAAACTAACGAGTTAGCTTCAAATCCATGCGCGACACATGATTTAACTTCTAATCAATGCGATGTAGAAGGTTTAGCTTCAAAACAATAAGAGGAAGAAGGTTTAGCTTCACATCAAGAGAATGTAGAAGGTTTAGCTTCAAATCAATGTGATGTAGAAGGTTTAGCTTCAAATCCATACGAAACACATGATTTTGCTTCAAAACAATTCGAAGGACAAGGCTTAGATTCAAATCCATGCGAAACAAATGATTTAGCTACAAATCAATGCGATGTAGAAGGTTTAGCTTCAAATCCATGCGATACACAAGGTTTAGCTTCAAATCAATGCGATGTAGTAGGTTCAGCTTCAAATCCATGCGACACATATGATTTAGCTTCAAATACTAGCGATATAAGTGATGTAGATTCAACTGCAGGCGAAACGAACGAGTTAGCTTCAAATCCATGCGAAACACATGATTTAGCTGCAAATCAATGTGATGTAGAAGGTTTAGCTTCTAATCCACGCGAAACAAATGATTTAGCTTCAAACACTTGGGGTATAAGTGATATAGCTTCAAATGCAGACTAATCAAACGAGTTAGCTTCAAAATCCACGCGATACACATGATTTATCTTCAAATCAATGCGATGCAGTAGGTTCAGCTTCAAATCCATGCGACACATATGATTTAGCTGCAAATCAATGTGATGTAGAAGGTTTAGCTTCAAATCCATACGAAACACATGATTTAGCTTCAAAACAATTCGAAGGACAAGGCTTAGATTCAAATCCATGCGAAACAAATGATTTAGCTACAAATCAATGCGATGTAGAAGGTTTAGCTTCAAATCCATGCGATACACAAGATTTAGCTTCAAATCAATGCGATGTAGTAGGTTCAGCTTCAAATCCATGCGACACATATGATTTAGCTTCAAATACTAGCGATATAAGTGATGTAGATTCAACTGCAGGCGAAACGAACGAGTTAGCTTCAAATCCATGCGAAACACATGATTTAGCTGCAAATCAATGTGATGTAGAAGGTTTAGCTTCTAATCCACGCGAAACAAATGATTTAGCTTCAAACACTTGGGGTATAAGTGATATAGCTTCAAATGCAGACTAATCAAACGAGTTAGCTTCAAAATCCACGCGATACACATGATTTATCTTCAAATCAATGCGATGCAGTAGGTTCAGCTTCAAATCCATGCGACACATATGATTTAGCTGCAAATCAATGTGATGTAGAAGGTTTAGCTTCAAATCCATGCCATACACAAGATTTAGCTTCAAGTCAATGCGATGTAGTAGGTTCAGCTTCAAATCCATGCGACACATATGATTTAGCTTCAAATACTTGCGATATAAGTGATATAGCTTTAAAAGCTGTAGGAACAAACGAGGTAGCTTCAATTCCACGCGATACACATGATTTAGCTTCAAACACTTGCGATACAAGTGATGTAGATTCAACTGCAAGCAAAACGAACGAGTTAGCTTCAAATCAATGCGAAACACATGATTTAGCTTCAGATCAATGCGATGTAGAAGGTTTAGCTTCAAATCCATGCAAAACACGTGATTTATCTTCCAATTAATGCGAAGTAGCAGGCTTAGCTTCAAATCCATGCGAATCAAATGGTTTAGCTTCAAATACTTGTGATATACGTTATTTAGATTTAACTGCATGCGCAAAGAACGAGTTAGCTCCAAATCCATGCGAAACACATGATTTAGCTTCAAATCAATGCGATGTAGAAGGTTTCGCTTCAAATCCACGCGAAACAAATGATTTAGCTTCAAACACTTGGGGTATAAGTGATATAGCTTCAAATGCAGACTAATGAAACGAGTTAGCTTCAAAATCCACGCGATATACATGATTTAGCTTCAAATACTTGCGATATAAGTGATGTAGGTTCAACTGCAGGCGAAACGAACGAGTTAGCTTCAAATCCATACGAAACGCATGATTTAGCTGCAAATCAATGTGATGTAGAAGGTTTAGCTTCAAATCCATACGAAACACATGACTTAGCTTCAAATCAATTCGATGTAGAAGGTTCAGCTTCAAATCCATGCGATATAAGTGATATAGCTTCAAAAGCAGGAGGAACAAACGCGGTAGCTTCAATTCCATGCGAAACAAATGATTTAGCTTCAAATCAATGCGAAGTAGATGGCGTTGCTTGAAATCCATGCGAAACAAATGTTTTAGCTACAAATACTTGCGATATACATTATTTATCTACAACTGCATGCGAAACTAACTAGTTAGCTTCAAATCCATGCGAATCACACGATTTATCTTCAAATCAATGCGATGTAGAAGGTTTAGCTTCAAATCATTAAGAGGTAGAAGGTTTAGCTTCAAATCAA
Source organism: Megalopta genalis (assembly GCF_051020955.1). NCBI lineage: Eukaryota > Metazoa > Arthropoda > Insecta > Hymenoptera > Halictidae > Megalopta > Megalopta genalis. The sequence goes on along the minus strand of NW_027476886.1, from coordinate 82,834 downwards.
TAGAATATAGTAGGTATAGCTTCAAATCAATGCGATGTAGAAGGATTAGCTTCAAATCCATGCGAAACACATTATTTAGCTGCAAATCAATTCGAAGTACAATGCTTAGATTCAAATCCATGCGAAACAAATAGTTTAACTACAAATACTTGTGATAAACATTATTTAGCTACAACTGCATGCGAAACAAACGAGTTAACTCCAAATCCATGCGATACACATGATTTAGCTTCAAATCAATGCAATGTAGTAGGTTCAGCTTCAAATCCATGCGACACATATAATTTAGCTTCAAATACTTCCGATATAAGTGATATAGCTTCAAAAGCTGTAGGAACAAACGAGGTAGCTTCAATTCCATGCGAGACACATGATTTAGTTTCAAATCAATGCGATGTAGAAGGTTCAGCTACAAATCCATACGAAACACATGATTTAGCTTCAAATCAATTCGAAGTACAATGCTTAGATTCAAATCCATGCGAAACAAATGATTTAGCTTCAAATGAATGCGAAGTAGAAGGCTTAGCTTCAAATCCATGCAAAACAAATGGTTTAGCTACAAAAACTTGTGATATACATTATTTAGCTACAAATGCATGCGAAACGAACGAGTTAGCTTCAAATCCATGCGATACACATGATTTAGCTTCAAATCAATGCGATGTGAACGGTTTAGCTTCAAATCCATGCGATACACAAGATTTAGTTTCAAATCAATGTGATGTAGAAGGTTTCGCTTCAAATCCACGCGAAACAAATGATTTAGCTTCAAACACTTGGGGTATAAGTGATATAGCTTCAAATGCAGACTAATGAAACGAGTTAGCTTCAAAATCCACGCGATATACATGATTTAGCTTCAAATACTTGCGATATAAGTGATGTATGTTCAACTGCAGGCGAAACGATCGAGTTAGCTTCAAATCCATACGAAACGCATGATTTAGCTTCAAATCAATGCGATGTAGAAGGTTTAGCTTCAAATCAATAAGAGGTTGAAGGTTTAGCTTCAAATCAACAGAATATAGTAGGTTTAGCTTCAAATCAATGCGATGTAGAAGGTTTAGCTTCAAATCCATGCATTACACAAGATTTAGCTTCAAATCAATGCGATGTAGAAGGTTCAGCTTCAAATCCATGCGACACATATGATTTAGCTTCAAATACTTGCGATATAAGTGATATAGCTTCAGAAGCTTTAGGAACAAACGTGGTAGCTTCAATTCCATGCGAGACACATGATTTAGCTTCAAATCAATTCGAAGTACAATGCTTAGATTCAAAACCATGCGAAACAAATGATTTAGCTTCAAATGAATGCGAAGTAGAAGAATTAGCTTCAAATCCATGCAAAACAAATGGTTTAGCTACAAATACTTGTGATATACATTATTTAGCTACAACTGCATGCGAAACGAACGAGTTAGCTTGAAATCCACGCGATACACATGATTTAGCTTCAAATCAATGCGATGTGGAAGGTTTAGCTTCAAATCCATGCGATACACAAGATTTAGCTTCAAATCAATGCGATGTAGAAGGTTCAGCTTCAAATCCATACGAAACACATGATTTAGCTTCAAATCAATTCGAAGTACAATGCTTAGATTCAAATCCATGCGAAAGAAATGATTTAGCTTCAAATGAATGCGAAGTAGAAGGCTTAGCTTCAAATCCATGCAAAACAAATGGTTTAGCTACAAATGCTTGTGATATACATTATTTAGCTACAACTGCATGCGAAACAAACGAGTTACCTTCAAATCCATGCTATATACATGATTTAGCTTCTAATTAATACGATGTAGAAGGTTTAGCTTGAAATCCATGCGAAACACATTATTCAGCTGCAAATCAGTGCGAAGTAGAAGGCTCGGGTTCAAATCAATGTGATTCAAATGGTTCATCTTCAAATACTTGTGAATGACAAGATTGAGCTTCAACTGCATGCAAAACACATGATTTAGCTTCAAATCAATGCGATGTAGAAGGTTTAGCTTCAAATCCATGCAAAACACGTGATTTATCTTCCAATTAATGCGAAGTAGAAGGCTTAGCTTCAAATCCATGCGAATCAAATGGTTTAGCTTCAAATACTTGTGATATACGTTATTTAGATTTAACTGCATGCGCAACGAACGAGTTAGCTTCAAATCCATGCGAAACACATGATTTAGCTGCAAATCAATGCGATGAAGTAGGTTTAGCTTCAAATCCATGCGAAACAAATGATATAGCTTCAAACACATGGGGTGTAAGTGATATAGCTTCAAATGTAGACTAATCAATCGTGTTAGCTTCAAAATCCATGCGATACACATGATTTAGATTCAAATCAATGCGATGTAGAAGGTTTAGCTTCAAATCCATGCGAAACAAATGATTTAGCATCAGATACTTCTGATATAACTGATATAGCTTCAAATGCAGGGGAAACAAACGAGTTAGCATCAAATCCATGCAAAACACGTGATTTAGCTGCAAATCAATGCGTTGTAGAAGGATTAGCTTCAAATCCATGCGAAACACATTATTTAGCTGCAAATCAGTGCGAAGTAGAAGGCTCGGGTTCAAATCAATGCAATTCAAATGTTTCATCTTCAAATACATGTGAAAGACATGATTTAGCTTCAACTGCATGCGAAACACATGATTTAGCTTCAAATCAATGCGAAACACATGATTTAGCTTCAAATCAATGCGATGTAGAAGGTTTAGCTTCAAATCCATGCAAAACACGTGATTTATCTTCCAATTAATGCGAAGTAGAAGGCTTAGCTTCAAATCCATGCGAATCAAATGGTTTAGCTACAAATACTTGTGATATTCATTATTTAGCTACAACTGCATGCGAAACTAACGAGTTAGCTTCAAATCCATGCGAAACACATGATTTATCTTCAAATCAATGCGATGTAGAAGGTTTAGCTTCAATTCAATAAGAGGTAGAAGGTTTAGCTTCAAATCAATAGAATATAGAAAGTTTAGCTTCAAATTGTGGCGGACCAGACATAAAAAGACACGTCCTTCAAAAGCGGGGTGTACACATGCCTTTTTCGGGTTTTCTCGACGCAAGGCGTACACCCCGCAATAAAACAATAAAAACGTTGGGACACAGCTTCGGACCATAGGTCCCGGATCACCCCGGTCGGAAAATCTTCGGGAAAGGCCTTCGCCCTTCCCGAGGACTTTCCCTTAACAATTTCAAGGACTTTCCCTACCAATAAATACGAGGACCTCTCGACCGAGAGAAGTCAGTTAGCAAGTTTTCCTCCGACTCTCAACGTGTCCATATTTCTGTATCATCCGTCACTCGTTTACCTTTACCTTCTACACACTGTACCTCATCGCCTTTGTTACAAGTTATATTAAAGTTCTCGTTATATAAAAACCAAAAATACTCTCGGATTATTTTATACAAACCGTCGCAGTAACCCCTGCGACAAACTGGTGACCCCGACGTGATCCGAGAGTACCGCGAGTGCGTGATAACCGAGAACTTAGTAACTCTTAGTGACATCTCGTTCGGCAACATACGAACTTCGCGATCCGAGTGGTGTTATACAAACAGTGTGAACTTTATTTTTTTTAATTCATACGAAATGACGAACGCCAGCCCCATCCAAACTACCGCCACCGGTGTAGAGGTAAATTAAATTAATATACGCGTACCTAACTTTACCCCCGAGGTACCAGCTATGTGGTTTGCACAACTGGAAGGACAGTTTCTCATAGCGGGAATAAAATGCGAGAATAAAAAGTTCTGGTACACAGCCTCGAACTTGGAAACCAAGTATGCAACCGAGGTACAGGATCTAATTATCAACCCGCCAGCTGAAAATCCCTTCAAAATTTTGAAAGAGACGCTCATATTGCGCCTCTCGCAGTCGAACGAATCGCGTCTTCAGCGACTCCTGGAGCGAGAAGAAATGGGGGACCGGAAACCTTCACAGTTTTTGCGGTACCTAAGGGGGCTGGAAAATTCAGTGCCGGACAATATAGTTCGAACTATATGTCTCAACCGGTTGCCGACGCATGTACGAGCAATCCTCGCTACGCACACGGATACGACGTTGGAGAAACTCGGCCTACTCGCCGACCAAATAGTGATACTCACACCGAGAGCACACGTAGCCAGCATCGACAGGACACCCGCCCCGGACAACAATTTGGCGCAGCAAGTAGAAGCTTTAACGCGTCAAGTAGCCACGCTGACAGCAATATTAAACGAAAGAGTAGCCCGACCACGCACTAAAAACTTCACGCGAGGCAGATCACGGCAACGTAGCCATAGTCGTGGTAAGCAAGGTATGTGTTGGTACCACGCACGCTTCGCGGATAAAGCCATAAAATGCATTTCTCCGTGCACCGCGAATCCGGGAAACTCAAATCCTCGTCAATAATCGCGGCAACATATGACGAGTTCCCTACAAGCCGCCTTTTTATCACTGAAAAAGCGTCAAGGACTCAATACCTTATTGATACTGGCGCGGACGTGAGCGTTTACCCTCGGACGTACTTATCGACGAACCCGCCGCGCTCAAATTACGAAATGTTTGCGGCAAACGGTACAAGGATCCCCACATACGGGACAATTACGCTGAGAGTCGACTTCGATCTACGTCGCGAGTTAATATGGCGATTTATTGTAGCGGATATCGCCAAACCAATCATCGGCGCGGATTTCCTAGGTCATTTTGGGTTACTCGTCGACATCAAAAACAGATGTTTAGTCGATGGCACAACATCGCGAACTACGCAAGGCTCAATAGTACGGGACAAATTTGTCACAATCAAGACAATTCACGGCGATACGCAATATCACGCCTTACTTTCACGATACAGTGAAATAACACATCCCGCGGGTACGCCTAGCGCTGCAAAACACAGTATCGAGCACCATATTGAAACGACCCCCGGAACGCCTATCTCTCACAAAGTCTGACAACTCGCTCCGGACCGCTATAAAGCAGCAAAAGCGGAATTTGACCTGCTGCTCAAGCAAGGGATTATTCGACCTTCTAAGAGCCCATGGTCATCACCGTTGCACATGGTCACGAAAAAAAACGGAGAATGGCGCCCTTGCGTAGACTACCGCGGGTTGAATAAACGAACAATTCCGAATAGATATCCCATACGACGCATCGAAGATTTCTCACAAAATCTACACGGGAAAACAATCTTCTCAACCATCGACCTCGTGCGCGCTTACCACCAGATACCGATAGCTGCGGAGGATATTCCAAAAACCGCCGTAATTACACCTTTTGGTTTATTTGAATATTTATACGGACCCTTCGGCCTTTGCGAGATAGCTCAAACTTTTCAGAGATTCATAGACGAAGTTACGCGAGATTTGGATTTCGTCTTCGCCTATCTCGACGATTTTTTAATAGCTTCCGCAAACCCGAGCGAACATCTGCAACACCTCGAGATTATTTTCAAAAGATTTAAGGAATATGGCATTGTCATAAACCCAAGCAAATGCGTATTCGGAGCCTCTCAGGTCAAATTTCTCGGCTACCAGGTAGACGAGAAGGGAACTCGCCCACCCGAACATAAGGTCGACGCCGTAAAAAACTTCCCTCAGCCGACAACCGTAAAACAATTACGCCGTTTCCTTGGGATGGTTAACTTCTACCGTCGATTCCTGCCAGCAGCTGCGACACGACAAAAGCCCCTTAACGGCCTACTGACAGGCCCAAAAATGACAGGTAACAAACATATCAATTGGACCGAAGAGGCCAAACAAGCTTTCGTCGCAATAAAAGAAGGCCTAGCCAACGCCACGCTGTTGGTACATCCAGCAATAAATGCTCCATTATCAATAACTGTGGACGCTTCTGACCACGCGATAGGAGCCGTTTTGCAACAAAGGACAAACAACGATTGGCAACCCCTTGGATTTTTCTCTCGCCCCCTGACAAAAACTCAAGCTAAGTATAGCGCGTACGATCGCGAGCTTCTCGCTATTTACGAAGCCATAAAATACTTCATTTACGCTGTAGAAGGCAGAAACTTCACCATATTCACAGATCACAAACCGCTTACTTATGTTTTTAACCAAAAGAAAGAAAAATCCCCAAGGCAGTTTCGTTACTTTGATTACATTTCACAATTCACATCGGACATAAAACATATTTCGGGCATAAATAATGTAGTCGCAGACGCTCTATCCAGAATCGAAGAAATCGAAGAGATTTCTTGCAGCTCTCGCCGCAGCAGAAACCGATGACGAAGAACTACAACATTTATTGCAATCCGATACAAACCTACAACTAAAATCTATTTTCTTTGAACCGTGTAAAGCCAACATCTACTGCGATATTTCTACACAGAGAGCCCGCCCTTATATCGTACCGTCATTCCGCAAGAAGGTTTTCCAACGGATCCATGGATTAGCCCACCCAGGTACACGGGCCACCATAAAACTTATCCAAGAAAGGTTTGTGTGGCCATCCATGCGGAAAGATTGCACACAATGGGTTCGAACATGCATACAATGCCAAAAATCAAAAATATCTAAGCACGTGTCTTCACCTATAGGCAAATTCGAAACACCAAGCGCTAGATTGCAACACATTCATATGGACATAGTTGGCCCGATAACATCCTCAGAAGGTTTCAAGTACTGCGTAACGTGCGTGGACCGATTCACGCAATGGCCCGAAGCCTGGCCAGTGGAAGAAATCACCGCAGAAGCAGTCGCAAAAGTTTTTATGAACTGGATTAGCCGCTTCGGAGTCCCCGCGAGAATAACAACCGACCAAGGAAGACTTCACAGTTATTCAAAGAATTAACCCGTTTGATTGGCGCCTCACACCTTGTGACAACTGCATACCACCCGTAAGCCAACGGAATGGTTGAACGATTCCATAGGCAACTCAAAGCAGGAATCATGTGTCATGAAGACAACAAATGGACCCAACGACTTCCTATTGTTTTATTAGGCATTAGATCAGCACCCAAAGAAGATCTACAGGCAAGCTCAACAGAGCTAGTATATGGAGAAAGTGTCTGTTTACCAGGAGAATTTTTCGAAAACCATAAAGTACAGGATACCAATGATTTCGTAAAACAACTACGCCAGCATATCAAGGAAATTAAACCAACAGCTCCGGTTAAACACGGAGAGAAAAAGCCTTTTATTTTTAAAGACCTAGCAACGTCGCAACAAGTCTTCGTTCGCCATGACGCGGTAAGAAAACACTTACAGCCACCATACGATGGACCATATACAGTAATCGACCGCGCAACAAAATATTTTACCCTTGATATCACCGGAAAACATACAAAAATCTCCATCGACCGCCTTAAACCAGCATATTTATTAAAAGATGCCGCAAACAATAATACACAACACAACAAGACTAACCTGCAACCAGAAGTACAAGCACAAGGCACTTCAAACGTACCAACGACAACACGTTCCGGTAGAAGAGTAAAATTTCCAGACTTCTTCGGAATGCCGTTAGCTCACGAACATACTTATTAATATACTCCGATATATCTTGCGTACGCATATTATAAAACCATGAAAAGTGCTGTCCACTACTAATACCATTATCAATGTTATAAGCGACATATTCACACCGTAAAATGTATATATTTTAGATTACCACGTTGATTTCCCATAGGTATAATATTTTTTTTTCAACCAATTTTGTACCTTAGCGTTAATCACTGGAAGGGGGGTGAATGTGGCGGACCAGACATAAAAAGACACGTCCTTCAAAAGCGGGGTGTACACATGCCTTTTTTGGGTTTTCCCGACGCAAGGCGTACACCCCGCAATAAAACAATAAAAACGTTGGGACACAGCTTCGGACCATAGGTCCCGGATCACCCCGGTCGGAAAATCTTCGGGAAAGGCCTTCGCCCTTCCCGAGGACTTTCCCTTACCAATTTCAAGGACTTTCCCTACCAATAAATACGAGGACCTCTCGACCGAGAGAAGTCAGTTAGCAAGTTTTCCTCCGACTCTCAACGTGTCCATATTTCTGTATCATCCGTCACTCGTTTACCTTTACCTTCTACACACTGTACCTCATCGCCTTTGTTACAAGTTATATTAAAGTTCTCGTTTATAAAAACCAAAAGAACTCTCGGATTATTTTATACAAACCGTCGCAGTAACCCCTGTGACAAAAAATCAATGCGATGTAGAAGGTTTAGCTTCAAATCCATACGAAACAAATGATTTAGCTTCAAATCAATTCGAAGGACAAGGCTTAGATTCAAATCCATGCGAAACAAATTATTTAGCTTCAAATGAATGCGAAGTAGAAGGCTTAGCTTCAAATCCATGCAAAACAAATGGTTTAGCTACAAAATCTTGTGATATACATTATTTATATACAACTGCATGCGAAACAAACGAGTTAGCTTCAAATCCATGCGATACACATGATTCAGCTTCAAATCAATGCGATGTAGAAGGTTTAGCTTCAAATCCATGCGACACATATGATTTAGCTTCAAATACTTGCGATAAAAGTGATATAGGTTCAAAAGCTGGAGGAACAAACGAGGTGGCTTCAATTCCATGCGAAACACATGATTTAGCTTCAAATCAATAAGATGTAGCAGGTTTAGCTTCAAATCAATGTGATGTAGAATGTTTAGCTACAAATCCATGCGACACAAATGATTTAGCGTCAGATAATTGCGATATAAGTGATATAGCTTCAAATGCAGGGGAAACAAATGAGTTAGCTTCAAATTCATGCAAAACACACGATTAAGATTCAAATCAATGCTATGTAGAAGGTTTAGCTTAAAAAGCAATGCGACGCAAATGATTTAGATTCTGATACTTGCGATATAAGTGATACAGCTTCAAATGAAGGAGAGACAAATGAGTTAGCTTCAAATCCAAGCGAAGCACATGATTTAGCTTCAAATCAGTGCGAAGTAGAAGGCTTAGCGTCAAATCCATTCGAGACAACCGATTTGGCTTCAAATACTTGTGGTATAAATGAAGAAGCTTCAAATGAAGGCGAAACAAACGAGTTAAATTCAAATCCAAGCGAAACACATGATTTACCTTCAAATCAATGCGAAGTAGAAGCCTGAGCTTCAAAACCTTGCGACACAATGATTTAGTTTCAAGTATTTGCGATATAAATGATATAGCTTCAAATGCAGACGAAACATACTGGTTAGCTTCAGATCCAAACGAAATATATGACTTAGATCTAAATTGATGCGAAACTAATGATTTAGATACAAACCAATGCGAACTAGATGTCTTAGGTTCAAATCTTTGCGAAACAAACGATTTAGCTTCAGATACTTGCGATATAAGTGATATAGCTTCAAATGCAGGCGAAACAAACGAGTTAGATTCAAATCCATGCGAAACACATAATTTAGCTTCAAATCAATGCGATGTAGAAGGTTTAGTTTCAAATCCATGCGAAACACATGATTTAGCTTCAAATCAACTCGAAGTACAAGGCTAAGATTCAAATCCATGCGAAACAAATGGTTTAGCTACAAATACTTGTGATATACGTTATTTAGATTTAACTGCATGCGCAACGAACGAGTTAGTTTCAAATCCATGCGAAACACATGATTTAGCTTCAAATCAACTCGAAGTACAAGGCTAAGATTCAAATCCATGCGAAACAAATGGTTTAGCTACAAATACTTGTGATATACGTTATTTAGATTTAACTGCATGCGCAACGAACGAGTTAGCTTCAAATCCATGCGAAACACATGAATTAGCTTCAAATCAACTGGAAGTACAAGGCTTAGATTCAAATCCATGCGAAACAAATGGTTTAGCTACAAATACTTGTGATATACGTAATTTTGATTTAACTGCATGCGCAACGAACGAGTTAGCTTCAAAAACATGCGAAACACATGGTTTAGCTTCAAATCAATGCGATGTAGAAAGCTAAGCATCAGATCATGCGAATCAAATGGTTCAGCTTCAAATACTTGTGATATAAGTGATCTAGCTTCAAATACAGGCGATACGAACGAGTTAGCTACAAATCCATGCGAAACACATGATTCAGCTGCAAATCAATGCGATGTAGAAGGTTTAGCTTCAAATCCATGCCAAACACATGATTTAGATTCAAATCCATGGGATGTAGAAGGTTTGGCTTCAAATCCAATGCGAAACACATTATTTAGCTGCAAATCAGTGCGAAGTAGAAGGCTCGGGTTCAAATCAATGCGATTCAAATGGTTCATTTTAAATACTTGTGAAAGACATGAGTTAGCTTCAACTGCATGCGAAACACACGATTTAGCTTCAAATCAATGCGATGTAGTAGGTTCAGCTTCAAATCCATGCGACACATATGATTTAGCTTCAAATACTCGCGATATAAGTGATATAGCATCAAACGCTGGAGGAACAAACGAGGAAGCTTCAATTCCATGCGAAACAAATGATTTAACTTCAAATCAATGCGTAGTAGAAGGCTTAGCTTCAAATCCATGCGAAACACATGATTTAGCCTGCAAATCAATGCGATGTAGTAGGTTCAGCTTCAAATCCATGCGATATAAGTTATATAGCTTCAAAAGCAGGAGGAACAAATGAGGTAGCTTCAATTCCATGCGAAACAAATGATTTAGCTTCAAATCAATGCGAAGTAGAAGGCGTAGCTTCAAATCCATGCGAAACAAATGGTTTAGCTACAAATACTTGTGACATACATTATTTAGCTACAACTGCATGCGAAACTAACGAGTTAGCTTCAAATCCATGCGAAACACACGATTTATCTTCAAATCAATGCGATGTAGAAGGCTTAGCTTCAAATCCATGCGAAACAAATGGTTTAGCTAGAAATGCTTGTGATATACATTATTTAGCTACAACTGCATGTGAAACAAACGAGTTAGCTTCAAATCCATGCGAAACACACTATTTAGCTTCAAATCAATGCGATGTAGAAGGTTTAGCTTCAAATCCATGCGAAACACATTATTTAGCTGCAAATCAGTGCGAAGTAGAAGGTTCAGGTTCAAATCCATGCGATTCAAATGGTTCATCTTCAAATACTTGTGAAAGACATGATTTAGCTTCAATTCCATGCGAAACAAATGATTTAGCTTCAAATCAATGCGAAGTAGAAGGCTTAGCTTCAAATCCATGCGATACACATGATTTAGCTTCGAATACTAGCTATATAAGTGATGTAGATTCAACTGCAGGCGAACCGAACGAGTTAGCTTCAAATCCATGCGAAACACATTCTTTAGCTGCAAACCAATGCGATGTAGAAGGATTAGTTTCAAATCCATTCGAAAAACATGATTTGTCTACAAATCAATACGATGTAGAAGAATTAGCTTCAAATCCATTCGTAACAATTGATTTAGATCAAATACTTGCGATATAAGCGATGTAGATTCAACTGCATGCGCAACGAACGAGTTAGCTTCAAATCCATGCGAAACACATGATTTAGCTGCAAATCAATGCGATGTAGAAGGTTTAGCCTCAAATCCATGGGAAACAAATGATTTAGCTTCAGATGCTTGCGACATAAGTGATACAGCTTCAAATGCTGACGAAACAAACGGGTTAGCTTCAACTCCATGCGAAACACACGATTTAGGTTCAAATCAATAAGATGTAGTAGGTTTAGCTTTAAGTCAATGCGATGTAGAATGTTTAGCTTCAAATCCATGCGACACAAATGATTTAGCGTTAGATACTTGCGATACAAGGGATATAGCTTCAAATGCAGGGGAAACAAACGAGTTAGCTTGAAGTCCATGCGAAACACATGATTTAGCTGCAAATCAATGCGATGTAGAAGATTTAGCTTCAAATCCATGCGAAACAAATGATTTAGCATCAAATCAATTCGAAGTACAAGGCTAAGATTCAAATCCATGCGAAACAAATGGTTTAGCTACAAATACTTGTGATATACGTTATTTAGATTTAACTGCATGCGCAACGAACGAGTTAGCTTCAAATCCATGCGAAACACATGAATTAGCTTCAAATCAACTGGAAGTACAAGGCTTAGATTCAAATCCGTGCGAAACAAATGGTTTAGCTACAAATACTTGTGATATACGTAATTTTGATTTAACTGCATGCGCAACGAACGAGTTAGCTTCAAAAACATGCGAAACACATGGTTTAGCTTCAAATCAATGCGATGTAGAAGGCTAAGCATCAGATCATGCGAATCAAATGGTTCAGCTTCAAATACTTGTGATATAAGTGATCTAGCTTCAAATACAGGCGAAACGAACGAGTTAGCTACAAATCCATGCGAAACACATGATTCAGCTGCAAATCAATGCGATGTAGAAGGTTTAGCTTCAAATCCATGCCAAACACATGATTTAGATTCAAATCCATGGGATGTAGAAGGTTTAGCTTCAAATCCATGCGAAACACATTATTTAGCTGCAAATCAGTGCGAAGTAGAAGGCTCGGGTTCAAATCAATGCGATTCAAATGGTTCATTTTAAATACTTGTGAAAGATATGAGTTAGCTTCAACTGCATGCGAAACACACGATTTAGCTTCAAATCAATGCGATGTAGTAGGTTCAGCTTCAAATCCATGCCACACATATGATTTAGCTTCAAATACTTGCGATATAAGTGATATAGCTTCATAAGCAGGAAGAACAAACGAGGTAGCTTCAATTCCATGCGAAACAAATGATTTAGCTTCAAATCAATGCGAAGTTGAAGGCTTAGAATCTAATCCATGCGAAATAAATGAGTTACCATCAAATACTTGCGACATAAATGAAATAGCTTCAAATCCATGCAAAACAAATGATTTAGCACAGGAACTTGCGACATGAGTGATATAGCTTCAAATGCAGGGGAAACAAACGTGTTAGCTCCAAATCTATGCGAAGCAAATGATTTAGCTACAAATACTTGTGATATACATTATGTAGCTACAACTGCATACGAAACAAACGAGTTAGCTTCAAATCCATGCGAAACACATGATTTAGCCTGCAAATCAATGCGATGTAGAAGGTTTAGCTTCAAATCCATGCGATACACAAGATTTAGCTCCAAATCCATGCGATGTAGTAGGTTCAGCTTCAAATCCATGCGACACATATGATTTAGCTTCAAATACTTGCGATATAAGTGATATAGCTTCAAAAGCAGGAGGAACAATCGAGGTAGCTTCAATTCCATGCGAAACAAATGATTTAGCTTCAAATCAATGCGAAGTAGAAGGCTTATCTTCAAATCCATGCGAAACAAATGGTTTAGCTAAAAATGCTTGTGATATACATTATTTAGCTACAACTGCATGTGAAACAAACGAGTTAGCTTCAAATCCATGCGAAACACACTATTTAGCTTCAAATCAATGCGATGTAGAAGGTTTAGCTTCAAATCCATGCGAAACACATTATTTAGCTGCAAATCAGTGCGAAGTAGAAGGTTCAGGTTCAAATCCATGCGATTCAATTGGTTCATCTTCAAATACTTGTGAAAGACATGATTTAGCTTCAAAAGCATGCGAAACAAACGAGTTAGCTGCAAATCAATGCGATGTAGAAGGTTTAGCTTCAAATCCATGCCAAACACATGATGTAGATTCAAATCCATGGGATGTAGAAGGTTTAGCTTCAAATCCATGCGAAACACATTATTTAGCTGCAAATCAGTGCGAAGTAGAAGGCTCGGGTTCAAGTCAATGCGATTCAAATGGTTCATTTTCAAATACTTGTGAAAGACATGATTTAGCTTCAACTGCAAGCGAAACAACATGATTTAGCTTCAAATCAATGCGATGTAGAAGGTTTAGCCTCAAATCCATGCGAAACAAATGGTTTAGCTACAAATACTTGTGATATACATTATTTAGCTATAACTGCATGCGAAACGAACGAGTTAGCTTCAAATCCATGCGAAACACACGATTTAGCTTCAAATCAGCGCGAAGTAGAAGGTTTAGCTTCAAATCCATGCGATACACTAGATTTAGCTTCAAATCAATGCGAAGGAGAAGGCTTAGCTTCAAATTCATGCGAAGCAAATGATTTAGCTACAAATACTTGTGATATACATTATGTAGCTACAACTGCATACGAAACAAACGAGTTAGCTTCAAATCCATGCGAAACACATGATTTAGCCTGCAAATCAATGCGATGTAGTAGGTTCAGCTTCAAATCCATGCGATATAAGTTATATAGCTTCAAAAGCAGGAGGAACAAATGAGGTAGCTTCAATTCCATGCGAAACAAATGATTTAGCTTCAAATCAATGCGAAGTAGAAGGCGTAGCTTCAAATCCATGCGAAACAAATGGTTTAGCTACAAATACTTGTGACATACATTATTTAGCTACAACTGCATGCGAAACTAACGAGTTAGCTTCAAATCCATGCGAAACACACGATTTATCTTCAAATCAATGCGATGTAGAAGGCTTAGCTTCAAATCCATGCGAAACAAATGGTTTAGCTAGAAATGCTTGTGATATACATTATTTAGCTACAACTGCATGTGAAACAAACGAGTTAGCTTCAAATCCATGCGAAACACATTCTTTAGCTGCAAACCAATGCGATGTAGAAGGATTAGTTTCAAATCCATTCGAAAAACATGATTTGTCTACAAATCAATACGATGTAGAAGAATTAGCTTCAAATCCATTCGTAACAATTGATTTAGATCAAATACTTGCGATATAAGCGATGTAGATTCAACTGCATGCGCAACGAACGAGTTAGCTTCAAATCCATGCGAAACACATGATTTAGCTGCAAATCAATGCGATGTAGAAGGTTTAGCCTCAAATCCATGGGAAACAAATGATTTAGCTTCAGATGCTTGCGACATAAGTGATACAGCTTCAAATGCTGACGAAACAAACGGGTTAGCTTCAACTCCATGCGAAACACACGATTTAGGTTCAAATCAATAAGATGTAGTAGGTTTAGCTTTAAGTCAATGCGATGTAGAATGTTTAGCTTCAAATCCATGCGACACAAATGATTTAGCGTTAGATACTTGCGATACAAGGGATATAGCTTCAAATGCAGGGGAAACAAACGAGTTAGCTTGAAGTCCATGCGAAACACATGATTTAGCTGCAAATCAATGCGATGTAGAAGATTTAGCTTCAAATCCATGCGAAACAAATGATTTAGCATCAAATCAATTCGAAGTACAAGGCTAAGATTCAAATCCATGCGAAACAAATGGTTTAGCTACAAATACTTGTGATATACGTTATTTAGATTTAACTGCATGCGCAACGAACGAGTTAGCTTCAAATCCATGCGAAACACATGAATTAGCTTCAAATCAACTGGAAGTACAAGGCTTAGATTCAAATCCGTGCGAAACAAATGGTTTAGCTACAAATACTTGTGATATACGTAATTTTGATTTAACTGCATGCGCAACGAACGAGTTAGCTTCAAAAACATGCGAAACACATGGTTTAGCTTCAAATCAATGCGATGTAGAAGGCTAAGCATCAGATCATGCGAATCAAATGGTTCAGCTTCAAATACTTGTGATATAAGTGATCTAGCTTCAAATACAGGCGAAACGAACGAGTTAGCTACAAATCCATGCGAAACACATGATTCAGCTGCAAATCAATGCGATGTAGAAGGTTTAGCTTCAAATCCATGCCAAACACATGATTTAGATTCAAATCCATGGGATGTAGAAGGTTTAGCTTCAAATCCATGCGAAACACATTATTTAGCTGCAAATCAGTGCGAAGTAGAAGGCTCGGGTTCAAATCAATGCGATTCAAATGGTTCATTTTAAATACTTGTGAAAGATATGAGTTAGCTTCAACTGCATGCGAAACACACGATTTAGCTTCAAATCAATGCGATGTAGTAGGTTCAGCTTCAAATCCATGCCACACATATGATTTAGCTTCAAATACTTGCGATATAAGTGATATAGCTTCATAAGCAGGAAGAACAAACGAGGTAGCTTCAATTCCATGCGAAACAAATGATTTAGCTTCAAATCAATGCGAAGTTGAAGGCTTAGAATCTAATCCATGCGAAATAAATGAGTTACCATCAAATACTTGCGACATAAATGAAATAGCTTCAAATCCATGCAAAACAAATGATTTAGCACAGGAACTTGCGACATGAGTGATATAGCTTCAAATGCAGGGGAAACAAACGTGTTAGCTCCAAATCTATGCGAAGCAAATGATTTAGCTACAAATACTTGTGATATACATTATGTAGCTACAACTGCATACGAAACAAACGAGTTAGCTTCAAATCCATGCGAAACACATGATTTAGCCTGCAAATCAATGCGATGTAGAAGGTTTAGCTTCAAATCCATGCGATACACAAGATTTAGCTCCAAATGCATGCGATGTAGTAGGTTCAGCTTCAAATCCATGCGACACATATGATTTAGCTTCAAATACTTGCGATATAAGTGATATAGCTTCAAAAGCAGGAGGAACAATCGAGGTAGCTTCAATTCCATGCGAAACAAATGATTTAGCTTCAAATCAATGCGAAGTAGAAGGCTTATCTTCAAATCCATGCGAAACAAATGGTTTAGCTAAAAATGCTTGTGATATACATTATTTAGCTACAACTGCATGTGAAACAAACGAGTTAGCTTCAAATCCATGCGAAACACACTATTTAGCTTCAAATCAATGCGATGTAGAAGGTTTAGCTTCAAATCCATGCGAAACACATTATTTAGCTGCAAATCAGTGCGAAGGAGAAGGTTCAGGTTCAAATCCATGCGATTCAATTGGTTCATCTTCAAATACTTGTGAAAGACATGATTTAGCTTCAAAACCATGCGAAACAAACGAGTTAGCTGCAAATCAATGCGATGTAGAAGGTTTAGCTTCAAATCCATGCCAAACACATGATGTAGATTCAAATCCATGGGATGTAGAAGGTTTAGCTTCAAATCCATGCGAAACACATTATTTAGCTGCAAATCAGTGCGAAGTAGAAGGCTCGGGTTCAAGTCAATGCGATTCAAATGGTTCATTTTCAAATACTTGTGAAAGACATGATTTAGCTTCAACTGCAAGCGAAACAACATGATTTAGCTTCAAATCAATGCGATGTAGAAGGTTTAGCCTCAAATCCATGCGAAACAAATGGTTTAGCTACAAATACTTGTGATATACATTATTTAGCTATAACTGCATGCGAAACGAACGAGTTAGCTTCAAATCCATGCGAAACACACGATTTAGCTTCAAATCAGCGCGAAGTAGAAGGTTTAGCTTCAAATCCATGCGATACACTAGATTTAGCTTCAAATCAATGCGAAGGAGAAGGCTTAGCTTCAAATTCATGCGAAGCAAATGATTTAGCTACAAATACTTGTGATATACATTATGTAGCTACAACTGCATACGAAACAAACGAGTTAGCTTCAAATCCATGCGAAACACATGATTTAGCCTGCAAATCAATGCGATGTAGTAGGTTCAGCTTCAAATCCATGCGATATAAGTTATATAGCTTCAAAAGCAGGAGGAACAAATGAGGTAGCTTCAATTCCATGCGAAACAAATGATTTAGCTTCAAATCAATGCGAAGTAGAAGGCTTAGCTTCAAATCCATGCGATACACATGATTTAGCTTCGAATACTAACGATATAAGTGATGTAGATTCAACTGCAGGCGAACCGAACGAGTTAGCTTCAAATCCATGCGAAACACATTCTTTAGCTGCAAACCAATGCGATGTAGAAGGATTAGCTTCAAATCCATTCGAAAAGCATGATTTGTCTACAAATCAATACGATGTAGAAGAATTAGCTTCAAATCCATTCGTAACAATTGATTTAGATCAAATACTAGCGATATAAGCGATGTAGATTCAACTGCATGCGCAACGAACGAGTTAGCTTCAATTCCATGCGAAACACATGATTTAGCTGCAAATCAATGCGATGTAGAAGGTTTAGCCTCAAATCCATGGGAAACAAATGATTTAGCTTCAGATGCTTGCGACATAAGTGATACAGCTTCAAATGCTGACGAAACAAACGGGTTAGCTTCAACTCCATGCGAAACACATGATTTAGGTTCAAATCAATAAGATGTAGCAGGTTTAGCTTCAAGTCAATGCGATATAGAATGTTTAGCTTCAAATCCATGCGACACAAATGATTTAGCGTTAGATACTTGCGATACAAGGGATATAGCTTCAAATGCAGGGGAAACAAACGAGTTAGCTTGAAGTCCATGCGAAACACATGATTTAGCTGCAAATCAATGCGATGTAGAAGTTTTAGCTTCAAATCCATGCGAAACACATGATTTAGCTTCAAATCAACTCGAAGTACAATGCTAAGATTCAAATCTATGCGAAACAAATGGTTTAGCTACAAATACTTGTGATATACGTAATTTAGATTTAACTGCATGCGCAACGAACGAGTTAGCTTCGAATCCATGCGAAACACATGATTTAGCTGCAAATCAATGCGTTGTAGAAGGTTTAGCTTCAAATCCATTGGGAAACAAATGATTTAGTTTCAGATGCTTGCGATATTAGTGTTATAGCTTCAAATCCTGACGAAACAAACGGGTTAGCTTCAACTCCATGCGAAACACATGATTTAGCTTCAAATCAATAAGATGTAGCAGGTTTAGCTTCAAATCAATGTGATGTAGAATGTTTAGCTACAAATCCATGCGACACAAATGATTTAGCGTCAGATAATTGCGATATAAGTGATATAGCTTCAAATGCAGGGGAAACAAATGAGTTAGCTTCATATTCATGCAAAACACACGATTAAGATTCAAATCAATGCTATGTAGAAGGTTTAGCTTAAAAAGCAATGCGACGCAAATGATTTAGATTCTGATACTTGCGATATAAGTGATACAGCTTCAAATGAAGGAGAGACAAATGAGTTAGCTTCAAATCCAAGCGAAGCACATGATTTAGCTTCAAATCAGTGCGAAGTAGAAGGCTTAGCGTCAAATCCATTCGAGACAAACGATTTGGCTTCAAATACTTGTGGTATAAATGAAGAAGCTTCAAATGAAGGCGAAACAAACGAGTTAAATTCAAATCCAAGCGAAACACATGATTTACCTTCAAATCAATGCGAAGTAGAAGCCTGAGCTTCAAAACCTTGCGACACAATGATTTAGTTTCAAGTATTTGCGATATAAATGATATAGCTTCAAATGCAGACGAAACATACTGGTTAGCTTCAGATCCAAACGAAATATATGACTTAGATCTAAATTGATGCGAAACTAATGATTTAGATACAAACCAATGCGAACTAGATGTCTTAGGTTCAAATCTTTGCGAAACAAACGATTTAGCTTCAGATACTTGCGATATAAGTGATATAGCTTCAAATGCAGGCGAAACAAACGAGTTAGATTCAAATCCATGCGAAACACATAATTTAGCTTCAAATCAATGCGATGTAGAAGGTTTAGTTTCAAATCCATGCGAAACACATGATTTAGCTTCAAATCAACTCGAAGTACAAGGCTAAGATTCAAATCCATGCGAAACAAATGGTTTAGCTACAAATACTTGTGATATACATTATTTAGATTTAACTGCATGCGCAACGAACGAGTTAGATTCAAATCCATGCGAAACAAATGGTTTAGCTACAAATACTTGTGATATACGTAATTTTGATTTAACTGCATGCGCAACGAACGAGTTAGCTTCAAAAACATGCGAAACACATGGTTTAGCTTCAAATCAATGCGATGTAGAAGGCTAAGCATCAGATCATGCGAATCAAATGGTTCAGCTTCAAATACTTATGATATAAGTGATCTAGCTTCAAATACAGGCGAAACGAACGAGTTAGCTACAAATCCATGCGAAACACATGATTCAGCTGCAAATCAATACGATGTAGAAGGTTTAGCTTCAAATCCATGCCAAACACATGATTTAGATTCAAATCCATGGGATGTAGAAGGTTTAGCTTCAAATCCATGCGAAACACATTATTTAGCTGCAAATCAGTGCGAAGTAGAAGGCTCGGGTTCAAATCAATGCGATTCAAATGGTTCATTTTAAATACTTGTGAAAGACATGAGTTAGCTTCAACTGCATGCGCAACACACGATTTAGATTCAAATCAATGCGATGTAGTAGGTTCAGCTTCAAATCCATGCAACACATATGATTTAGCTTCAAATACTTGCGATATAAGTGATATAGCTTCATAAGCAGGAAGAACAAACGAGGTAGCTTCAATTCCATGCGAAACAAATGATTTAGCTTCAAATCAATGCGAAGTTGAAGGCTTAGAATCTAATCCATGCGAAATAAATGAGTTACCATCAAATACTTGCGACATAAATGAAATAGCTTCAAATCCATGCAAAACAAATGATTTAGCACAGGAACTTGCGACATGAGTGATATAGCTTCAAATGCAGGGGAAACAAACGTGTTAGCTCCAAATCTATGCGAAGCAAATGATTTAGCTACAAATACTTGTGATATACATTATGTAGCTACAACTGCATACGAAACAAACGAGTTAGCTTCAAATCCATGCGAAACACATGATTTAGCCTGCAAATCAATGCGATGTAGAAGGTTTAGCTTTAAATCCATGCGATACACATGATTTAGCCTGCAAATCAATGCGATGTAGAAGGTTTAGCTTTAAATCCATGCGATGCACAAGATTTAGCTCCAAATCAATGCGATGTAGTAGGTTCAGCTTCAAATCCATGCGACACATATGATTTAGCTTCAAATACTTGCGATATAAGTGATATAGCTTCAAAAGCAGGAGGAACAATCGAGGTAGCTTCAATTCCATGCGAAACAAATGATTTAGCTTCAAATCAATGCGAAGTAGAAGGCTTAGCTTCAATTCCATGCGAAACAAATGGTTTAGCTAAAAATGCTTGTGATATACATTATTTAGCTACAACTGCATGTGAAACAAACGAGTTAGCTTCAAATCCATGCGAAACACACTATTTAGCTTCAAATCAATGCGAAACACATTATTTAGCTGCAAATCAGTGCGAAGTAGAAGGCTCGGGTTCAAGTCAATGCGATTCAAATGGTTCATTTTCAAATACTTGTGAAAGACATGATTTAGCTTCAACTGCAAGCGAAACAACATGATTTAGCTTCAAATCAATGCGATGTAGAAGGTTTAGCCTCAAATCCATGCGAAACAAATGGTTTAGCTACAAATACTTGTGATATACATTATTTAGCTATAACTGCATGCGAAACGAACGAGTTAGCTTCAAATCCATGCGAAACACACGATTTAGCTTCAAATCAGCGCGAAGTAGAAGGCTTAGCTTCAAATCCATGCGATACACTAGATTTAGCTTCAAATCAATGCGAAGGAGAAGGCTTAGCTTCAAATTCATGCGAAGCAAATGATTTAGCTACAAATACTTGTGATATACATTATGTAGCTACAACTGCATACGAAACAAACGAGTTAGCTTCAAATCATGCGAAACACATGATTTAGCCTGCAAATCAATGCGATGTAGAAGGTTTAGCTTCAAATCCATGCGATACACAAGATTTAGCTCCAAATCAATGCGATGTAGTAGGTTCAGCTTCAAATCATGCGACACATATGATTTAGCTTCAAATACTTGCGATATAAGTGATATAGCTTCAAAAGCAGGAGGAACAAACGAGGTAGCTTCAATTCCATGCGAAACAAATGATTTAGCTTCAAATTAATGCGAAGTAGAAGGCTTAGCTTCAAATCCATGCGAAACAAACGGTTTAGCTAGAAATGCTTGTGATATACATTATTTAGCTACAACTGCATGTGAAACAAACGAGTTAGCTTCAAATCCATGCGAAACATACGATTGAGCTTCAAACCAATGCGATGTAGAAGGTTTAGCTTCAAATCCAAGCGAAACACATGATTTAGCTTCGAATACTTGCGATATAAGTGATCTAGCTTCAAATACAGGCGAAACTAACGAGTTAGCTACAAATCCATGCGAAACACATGATACAGCTGCAAATCAATGCGATGTAGAAGGTTTAGCTTCAAATCCATGCCAAACACATGATTTAGATTCAAATCCATGGGATGTAGAAGGTTTAGCTTCAAATCCATGCGAAACACAATATTTAGCTGCAAATCAGTGCGAAGTAGAAGCCTCGGGTTCAAATCAATGCGATTCAATTGGTTCATTTTCAAATACTTGTGAAAAACATGATTTAGCTTCAGCAGCATGCGAAAAACATGATTTAGCTTCAAAGCAGCGCGAAGTAGAAGGCTTAGCTTCAAAGCAGCGCGAAGTAGAAGGCTTAGTTTCAAATCCATGCGAATCAAATGGTTTAGCTTCAAATACTTGTGATATACGTTATTTAGATTTAACTGCATGCGCAACGAACGAGTTAGCTTCAAATCCATGCTAAACACATGATTTAGCTTCAAATACTTGCGATATAAGTGATATAGCTTCAAATACAGGCGAAACAAACGAGTTAGCTTCAAATCCATGCGAAACACACGATTTAGCTTCAAATCAATGCGATGTGGAAGGTTTAGCTTCAAATACAAGCGAAACTCATGATTTAGCTTCAAATGCTTGCGATATAAGTGATCTAGCTTCAAATACAGGCAAAACGAACGAGTTAGCTTCAAATCCATGCGAAACACATGATTCAGCTGCAAATCAACGCGATGTAGAAGGTTTAGCTTCAAATCTATGACAAACACATGATTTATATTCAAATCCATGGGATGTAGAAGGTTTAGCTTCACATCCATGCGAAACACATTATTTAGCTGCAAATCAGTGCGAAGTAGAAGGCTCGGGTTCAAATCAATGCGATTCAAATGGTTCATTTTCAAATACTTGTGAAACACATAATTTAGCTTCAAATCAATGCGATGTAGAAGGGTTAGCTTCAAATCCATGCGAAACACATTCTTTAGCTGCATATCAGGGCGAAGTAGAAGGCTCGGGTTCAAATTAATGCGATGCAAATGGTTCATTTTAAAATACTTGTGAAAGACATGAGTTAGCTTCAACTGCATGCGAAACACATGATTTAGCTTCAAATCAATGCGATGTAGAAGGTTTAGCTTCAAATCCATGCGACACATATGATTTAGCTTCAAATACTTGCGATATAAGTGATATAGCTTCAAATACAGGCGAAACAAACGAGTTAGCTTCAAATCCATGCGAAACGTACGATTTAGCTTCAAACCAATGCGATGTAGAAGGTTTAGCTTCAAATCGAAGCGAAACACATGATTGAGCTTCAAATACTTGCGATATAAGTGATCTAGCTTCAAATACAGGCGAAACGCACCAGTTAGCTTCAAATCCATGCGAAACACATGATTCAGCTGCAAATCAATGCGATGTAGAAGGTTTAGCTTCAAATCCATGCCATACACATGATTTATATTCAAATCCATGGGATGTAGAAGGTTTAGCTTCTAATCCATGCGAAACAAATTAATTGTTTATCTGCAAATCAGTGCGAAGTAGAAGGCTCGGGTTCAAATCAATGTGATTCAAATGGTTCATCTTCAAATACTTGTGAAAGACATGATTTAGCTTCAACTGCATGCGAAACACATGATTTAGCTTCAAATCAATGCGATGTAGTAGGTTTAGCTTCAAATCCATGCAAAACACGTCATTTAACGTCCAATTAATGCGACGTAGAAGGCTTAGCTTCAAATCCATGCGAATCAAATGGTTTAGCTTCAAATACTTGTGATATACGTTATTAAGATTTAACTGCATGCGCAACGAACGAGTTAGCTTCAAATCCATGCGAAACACATGATTTAGCTTCAAATCAATGCTATGTAGAAGGTTTAGCTGCAAATCCATGGGTCACAGATGATTTAGCTTCAGATAATTGCGATATAAGTAATATAGCTTCAAATGCAGACGAAACACATGATTTGGCTTCAAATTGAAGCGAAACACATGATTTAGTTTCAAATCAATGCGATGTATATGGTTTAGCTTCAAATCTGTGCGAAACAAATGATTTAGCTTCAAATACTCTCGATATTAGTGATGTAGCTTCAAATGCAGAAGAAACAAACGAGTTAGCTTCAAATTCATGCGAAACACATGATTTAGCTTCAAATGAATGCGAAGTAGAAGGCTTAGCTTCAAATCCATGCGAAACACACGATTTAGCTTCAAATCAATGCGATGTAGTAGGTTCAGCTTCAAATCCATGCGACACATATGATTTTGCTTCAAATACTTTCGATATAAGTGATACAGCTTCATAAGCAGGAAGAACAAACGAGGTAGCTTCAATTCCATGCGAAACAAATGATTTAGCTTCAAATCAATGCGAAGTTGAAGGCTTAGAATCTAATCCATGCGAAATAAATGAGTTACCATCAAATACTTGCGACATAAATGAAATAGCTTCAAATACATGCGAAACACATGATTTAGCCTGCAAATCAATGCGATGTAGAAGGTTTAGCTTCAAATCCATGCGATACACAATATTTAGCTGCAAATCAGTGCGAAGTAGAAGGCTCGGGTTCAAATCAATGCGATTCAATTGGTTCATTTTCAAATACTTGTGAAAAACATGATTTAGCTTCAGCAGCATGCGAAAAACATGATTTAGCTTCAAAGCAGCGCGAAGTAGAAGGCTTAGCTTCAAAGCAGCGCGAAGTAGAAGGCTTAGTTTCAAATCCATGCGAATCAAATGGTTTAGCTTCAAATACTTGTGATATACGTTATTTAGATTTAACTGCATGCGCAACGAACGAGTTAGCTTCAAATCCATGCTAAACACATGATTTAGCTTCAAATACTTGCGATATAAGTGATATAGCTTCAAATACAGGCGAAACAAACGAGTTAGCTTCAAATCCATGCGAAACACACGATTTAGCTTCAAATCAATGCGATGTGGAAGGTTTAGCTTCAAATACAAGCGAAACTCATGATTTAGCTTCAAATACTTGCGATATAAGTGATCTAGCTTCAAATACAGGCAAAACGAACGAGTTAGCTTCAAATCCATGCGAAACACATGATACAGCTGCAAATCAATGCGATGTAGAAGGTTTAGCTTCAAATCCATGCCAAACACATGATTTAGATTCAAATCCATGGGATGTAGAAGGTTTAGCTTCAAATCCATGCGAAACACAATATTTAGCTGCAAATCAGTGCGAAGTAGAAGGCTCGGGTTCAAATCAATGCGATTCAATTGGTTCATTTTCAAATACTTGTGAAAAACATGATTTAGCTTCAGCAGCATGCGAAAAACATGATTTAGCTTCAAAGCAGCGCGAAGTAGAAGGCTTAGCTTCAAAGCAGCGCGAAGTAGAAGGCTTAGTTTCAAATCCATGCGAATCAAATGGTTTAGCTTCAAATACTTGTGATATACGTTATTTAGATTTAACTGCATGCGCAACGAACGAGTTAGCTTCAAATCCATGCTAAACACATGATTTAGCTTCAAATACTTGCGATATAAGTGATATAGCTTCAAATACAGGCGAAACAAACGAGTTAGCTTCAAATCCATGCGAAACACACGATTTAGCTTCAAATCAATGCGATGTGGAAGGTTTAGCTTCAAATACAAGCGAAACTCATGATTTAGCTTCAAATACTTGCGATATAAGTGATCTAGCTTCAAATACAGGCAAAACGAACGAGTTAGCTTCAAATCCATGCGAAACACATGATTCAGCTGCAAATCAACGCGATGTAGAAGGTTTAGCTTCAAATCTATGACAAACACATGATTTATATTCAAATCCATGGGATGTAGAAGGTTTAGCTTCACATCCATGCGAAACACATTATTTAGCTGCAAATCAGTGCGAAGTAGAAGGCTCGGGTTCAAATCAATGCGATTCAAATGGTTCATTTTCAAATACTTGTGAAACACATAATTTAGCTTCAAATCAATGCGATGTAGAAGGGTTAGCTTCAAATCCATGCGAAACACATTCTTTAGCTGCATATCAGGGCGAAGTAGAAGGCTCGGGTTCAAATTAATGCGATGCAAATGGTTCATTTTAAAATACTTGTGAAAGACATGAGTTAGCTTCAACTGCATGCGAAACACATGATTTAGCTTCAAATCAATGCGATGTAGAAGGTTTAGCTTCAAATCCATGCGACACATATGATTTAGCTTCAAATACTTGCGATATAAGTGATATAGCTTCAAATACAGGCGAAACAAACGAGTTAGCTTCAAATCCATGCGAAACGTACGATTTAGCTTCAAACCAATGCGATGTAGAAGGTTTAGCTTCAAATCGAAGCGAAACACATGATTGAGCTTCAAATACTTGCGATATAAGTGATCTAGCTTCAAATACAGGCGAAACGCACCAGTTAGCTTCAAATCCATGCGAAACACATGATTCAGCTGCAAATCAATGCGATGTAGAAGGTTTAGCTTCAAATCCATGCCATACACATGATTTATATTCAAATCCATGGGATGTAGAAGGTTTAGCTTCTAATCCATGCGAAACAAATTAATTGTTTACCTGCAAATCAGTGCGAAGTAGAAGGCTCGGGTTCAAATCAATGTGATTCAAATGGTTCATCTTCAAATACTTGTGAAAGACATGATTTAGCTTCAACTGCATGCGAAACACATGATTTAGCTTCAAATCAATGCGATGTAGTAGGTTTAGCTTCAAATCCATGCAAAACACGTCATTTAACGTCCAATTAATGCGACGTAGAAGGCTTAGCTTCAAATCCATGCGAATCAAATGGTTTAGCTTCAAATACTTGTGATATACGTTATTAAGATTTAACTGCATGCGCAACGAACGAGTTAGCTTCAAATCCATGCGAAACACATGATTTAGCTTCAAATCAATGCTATGTAGAAGGTTTAGCTGCAAATCCATGCGTCACAGATGATTTAGCTTCAGATAATTGCGATATAAGTAATATAGCTTCAAATGCAGACGAAACACATGATTTGGCTTCAAATTGAAGCGAAACACATGATTTAGTTTCAAATCAATGCGATGTATATGGTTTAGCTTCAAATCTGTGCGAAACAAATGATTTAGCTTCAAATACTCTCGATATTAGTGATGTAGCTTCAAATGCAGAAGAAACAAACGAGTTAGCTTCAAATTCATGCGAAACACATGATTTAGCTTCAAATGAATGCGAAGTAGAAGGCTTAGCTTCAAATCCATGCGAAACACACGATTTAGCTTCAAATCAATGCGATGTAGTAGGTTCAGCTTCAAATCCATGCGACACATATGATTTTGCTTCAAATACTTTCGATATAAGTGATACAGCTTCATAAGCAGGAAGAACAAACGAGGTAGCTTCAATTCCATGCGAAACAAATGATTTAGCTTCAAATCAATGCGAAGTTGAAGGCTTAGAATCTAATCCATGCGAAATAAATGAGTTACCATCAAATACTTGCGACATAAATGAAATAGCTTCAAATACATGCGAAACACATGATTTAGCCTGCAAATCAATGCGATGTAGAAGGTTTAGCTTCAAATCCATGCGATACACAAGATTTAGCTCCAAATCAATGCGATGTAGTAGGTTCTGCTTCAAATCCATGCGACACATATGATTTAGGTTCAAATATTTGCGATATAAGTGATATAGCTTCAAAAGCAGGAGGAACAAACGAGGTAGCTTCAATTCCATGCGAAACAAATGATTTAGCTTCAAATCAATGCGAAGTAGAAGGCTTAGCTTCAAATCCATGCGAAACAAATGGTTTAGCTAGAAATGCTTGTGATATACATTATTTAGCTACAACTGCATGTGAAACAAACGAGTTAGCTTCAAATCCATGCGAAACACACGATTTAGCTTCAAATCAATGCGATGTAGAAGGTTTAGCTTCAAATCCATGCGACACACATGATTTAGCTTCAAATACTTGCGATATAAGTGATATAGCTTCAAATACAGGCGAAACAAACGAGTTAGCTTCAAATCCATGCGAAACGTACGATTTAGCTTCAAACCAATGCGATGTAGAAGGTTTAGCTTCAAATCGAAGCGAAACACATGATTGAGCTTCAAATACTTGCGATATAAGTGATCTAGCTTCAAATACAGGCGAAACGCACCAGTTAGCTTCAAATCCATGCGAAACACATGATTCAGCTGCAAATCAATGCGATGTAGAAGGTTTAGCTTCAAATCCATGCCATACACATGATTTAAATTCAAATCCATGGGATGTAGAAGGTTTAGCTTCTAATCCATGCGAAACAAATTAATTGTTTATCTGCAAATCAGTGCGAAGTAGAAGGCTCGGGTTCAAATCAATGTGATTCAAATGGTTCATCTTCAAATACTTGTGAAAGACATGATTTAGCTTCAACTGCATGCGAAACACATGATTTAGCTTCAAATCAATGCGATGTAGAAGGTTTAGCTGCAAATCCATGCGTCACAGATGATTTAGCTTCAGATAATTGC
Organism: Megalopta genalis; assembly: GCF_051020955.1. Lineage (NCBI taxonomy): Eukaryota > Metazoa > Arthropoda > Insecta > Hymenoptera > Halictidae > Megalopta > Megalopta genalis. The sequence goes on along the minus strand of NW_027476886.1, from coordinate 54,411 downwards.
GATATAAGTAATATAGCTTCAAATGCAGACGAAACACATGATTTGGCTTCAAATTGAAGCGAAACACATGATTTAGTTTCAAATCAATGCGATGTATATGGTTTAGCGTCAAATCTGTGCGAAACAAATGATTTAGCTTCAAATACTCTCGATATTAGTGATGTAGCTTCAAATGCAGAAGAAACAAACGAGTTAGCTTCAAATTCATGCGAAACACATGATTTAGCTTCAAATGAATGCGAAGTAGAAGGCTTAGCTTCAAATCCATGCAAAACAAATGGTTTAGCTACAAATACTTGTGATATACACCATTTAGCTACAATTGCATGCGAAACGAACGAGTTAGCTTCAAATCCATGCGATTCACATGATGTAGCTTCAAATCAATGCGATGTAGAAGGTTTAGCTTCATATCCATGCGATACACAAGATTTAGCTTCAAATCAATGCGATGTACTAGGTTCAGCTTCAAATACATGCGACACATATGATTTAGCTTCAAATACTTGCGATATAAGTGATATAGCTTCAAAAGCTGTAGGAACAAACGAGGTAGCTTCAATTCCACGCAATCCACATGATTTAGCTTCAAATCAATGCGATGTAGAAGGTTTAGCTTCAAATCCAAACGAAACACATGATTTAGCTTCAAATCAATTCGAAGGACAAGGCTTAGATTCAAATCCATGCGAAACAAATGATTTAGCTTCAAATGAATGCGAAGTAGTAGGCTTAGTTTCAAATCCATGCAAAACAAATGATTTAGCTTCAAACACTTGGGATATAAGTGATATAGCTTCAAATGCAGACTAATCAAACAAGTTAGCTTCAAAATCCATGCGATACACATGATTTAGATTCAAATCAATGCGATGTAGAAGGTTTAGCTTCAAATCCATACGAAACAAATGATTTAGCATCAGGTACTTCTGATATAACTGATATAGCTTCAAATGCAGGGGAAACAAACGAGTTAGCATCAAACCCATGCAAAACACATGATTTAGCTGCAAATCAATGCGATGTAGAAGGTTTAGCTTCAAAACAATAAGAGGTAGAAGGTTTAGCTTCAAATCAATAGAATGTAGAAGGTTTAGCGTCCAATCAATGCGATGTAGAAGGTTTAGCTTCAAATCCATACGAAACACATGATTTACCTTCAAATCAATTCGAAGGACAAGGCTTAGATTCAAATCCATGCGAAACAAATGATTTAGCTTCAAATCAATACGATGTAGAAGGTTAGCTTCAAATCCATGCGATACACATGATTTAGCTTCAAATCAATGCGATGTAGTAGGTTCAGCTTCAAATCCATGCGGCACATATGATTTAGCTTTAAATACTTGCGATATAAGTGACATAGTTTCAAATGGAGGCAAAACGGACGAGTTAGCTTCAAATCCATACGAGACACATGATTTAGCTTCAAATCAATGCGATGTAGAAGGTTTCGCTTCAAATCCATGCGACACATATGATTTAGCTTCAAATACTTGCGATATAAGTGATATAGCTTCAAAAGCTGTAGGAACAAGCGAGGTAGTTTCAATTCCATGCGAGACACATGATTTAGCTTCAAATCAATGCGATGTAGAAGGTTTAGCTTCAAATTCAAGCGTAACACATGAATTAGCTTCAAATACTTGCGATAAAAGTGATATAGCTACGAATACAGGCGAAACGATAGAGTTAGCTTCAAATCCATGCGAAACACATGACACAGCTGCAAATCAATTCAATGTAGAAGGTTTAGCTTCAAATCCATGGGAAACAAATGATTTAGTTTCAGATGCTTGCGATATTAGTGATATAGCTTCAAATCCTGACGAAACAAACGGGTTAGCTTCAACTCCATGCGAAACACATGATTTAGCTTCAAATCAATAAGATGTAGCAGGTTTAGCTTCAAATCAATGTGATGTAGAATGTTTAGCTACAAATCAATGCGACACAAATGATTTAGCGTCAGATAATTGCGATATAAGTGATATAGCTTCAAATGCAGGGGAAACAAATGAGTTAGCTTCAAATTCATGCAAAACACACGATTAAGATTCAAATCAATGCTATGTAGAAGGTTTAGCTTAAAAAGCAATGCGACGCAAATGATTTAGATTCTGATACTTGCGATATAAGTGATACAGCTTCAAATGAAGGAGAGACAAATGAGTTAGCTTCAAATCCAAGCGAAGCACATGATTTAGCTTCAAATCAGTGCGAAGTAGAAGGCTTAGCGTCAAATCCATTCGAGACAAACGATTTGGCTTCAAATACTTGTGGTATAAATGAAGAAGCTTCAAATGAAAAGGCGAAACAAACGAGTTAAATTCAAATCCAAGCGAAACACATGATTTACCTTCAAATCAATGCGAAGTAGAAGCCTGAGCTTCAAAACCTTGCGACACAATGATTTAGTTTCAAGTATTTGCGATATAAATGATATAGCTTCAAATGCAGACGAAACATACTGGTTAGCTTCAGATCCAAACGAAATATATGACTTAGATCTAAATTGATGCGAAACTAATGATTTAGATACAAACCAATGCGAACTAGAGTCTTAGGTTCAAATCTTTGCGAAACAAACGATTTAGCTTCAGATACTTGCGATATAAGTGATATAGCTTCAAATGCAGGCGAAACAAACGAGTTAGATTCAAATCCATGCGAAACACATAATTTAGCTTCAAATCAATGCGATGTAGAAGGTTTAGTTTCAAATCCATGCGAAACACATGATTTAGCTACAAATCAACTGGAAGTACAAGGCTTAGATTCAAATCCATGCGAAACAATGGTTTAGCTACAAATACTTGTGATATACGTAATTTTGATTTAACTGCATGCGCAACGAACGAGTTAGCTTCAAAAACATGCGAAACACATGGTTTAGCTTCAAATCAATGCGATGTAGAAGGCTAAGCATCAGATCATGCGAATCAAATGGTTCAGCTTCAAATACTTGTGATATAAGTGATCTAGCTTCAAATACAGGCGAAACGAACGAGTTAGCTACAAATCCATGCGAAACACATGATTCAGCTGCAAATCAATGCGATGTAGAAGGTTAGCTTCAAATCCATGCCAAACACATGATTTAGATTCAAATCCATGGGAATGAAGAAGGTTTAGCTTCAAATCCATGCGAAACACATTATTTAGCTGCAAATCAGTGCGAAGTAGAAGGCTCGGGTTCAAATCAATGCGATTCAAATGGTTCATTTTAAATACTTGTGAAAGACATGAGTTAGCTTCAACTGCATGCGAAACACACGATTTAGCTTCAAATCAATGCGATGTAGTAGGTTCAGCTTCAAATCCATGCGACACATATGATTTAGCTTCAAATACTTGCGATATAAGTGATATAGCTTCAAACGCTGGAGGAACAAACGAGGAAGCTTCAATTCCATGCGAAACAAATGATTTAACTTCAAATCAATGCGTAGTAGAAGGCTTAGCTTCAGATCCATGCGATACACAAGATTTAGCTTCAAATCAATGCGATGTAGTAGGTTCAGCTTCAAATCCATGCGATATAAGTTATATAGCTTCAAAAGCAGGAGGAACAAACGAGGTAGCTTCAATTCCATGCGAAACAAATGATTTAGCTTCAAATCAATGCGAAGTAGAAGGCGTAGCTTCAAATCCATGCGAAACAAATGGTTTAGCTAGAAATGCTTGTGATATACATTATTTAGCTACAACTGCATGTGAAACAAACGAGTTAGCTTCAAATCCATGCGAAACACACTATTTAGCTTCAAATCAATGCGATGTAGAAGGTTTAGCTTCAAATCCATGCGAAACACATTATTTAGCTTCAAATCAATGCGAAGTAGAAGGCTTAGCTTCAAATCCATGCGATACACATGATTTAGCTTCAAATACTTGCGATATAAGTGATCTAGCTTCAAATACAGGCGAAACGAACGAGTTAGCTTCAAATCCATGCGAATCACATGATTCAGCTGCAAAGCAATGCGATGTAGAATGTTCAGCTTCAAATCCATGCGAAACAAATGATATAGCTTCAAACACTTCGGGTATAAATGATATAGTTTCAAATGAAAACTAATCAAACGAGTTAGCTTCAAAATCCACGCGATACACATGATTTAGCTTCAAATTTTAGCGATGTAGAAGGTTTAGTTTCAATCCATGCAATACACAAGATTTAGCTTCAAATCAATGCGATGTAGTAGGTTCAGCTTCAAATCCATGCGACACATATGATTTAGCTTCAAATACTTGCGATATAAGTGATATAGCTACGAATACAGGCGAAACGATAGAGTTAGCTTCAAATCCATGCGAAACACATGACACAGCTGCAAATCAATTCAATGTAGAAGGTTTAGCTTCAAATCCATGAGAAACTCATTATTTAGCTGCAAATCAGTGCGAAGTAGAAGGCTCGGGTTCAAATCAATGCAATTCAAATGGTTCATCTTCAAATACTTGTGAAAGACATGATTTAGCTTCAACTGCATGCGAAACACATGATTTAGCTTCAAATCAATGTGATGTAGACGGTTTAGCTTCAAATCCATGCGATACACAAGATTTAGCTTCAAATCAATGCGATGTAGAAGGTTCAGCTTCAAATCCATGCGAAACACATGATTTAGCTTCAAATTTTAGCGATGTAGAAGGTTTAGCTTCAAATCCATGCAATACACAAGATTTAGCTTCAAATCAATGCGATGTAGTAGGTTCAGCTTCAAATCCATGCGACACATATGATTTAGCTTCAAATACTTGCGATATAAGTGATATAGCTTCAAAAGCTGTAGGAACAAGCGAGGTAGTTTCAATTCCATGCGAGATACATGATTTAGCTTCAAATCAATGCGATGTAGAAGGTTTAGCTTCAAATTCAAGCGTACACATGAATTAGCTTCAAATACTTGCGATAAAAGTGATATAGCTACGAATACAGGCGAAACGATAGAGTTAGCTTCAAATCCATGCGAAACACATGACACAGCTGCAAATCAATTCAATGTAGAAGGTTTAGCTTCAAATCCATGAGAAACTCATTATTTAGCTGCAAATCAGTGCGAAGTAGAAGGCTCGGGTTCAAATCAATGCAATTCAAATGGTTCATCTTCAAATACTTGTGAAAGACATGATTTAGCTTCATCTGCATGCGAAACACATGATTTAGCTTCAAATCAATGCGATGTAGAAGGTTTAGCTTCAAATCCATGCAAAACACGTGATTTATCTTCCAATTAATGCGAAGTAGAAGGCTTATCTTCAAATCCATGCGAATTAAATGGTGTAGCTTCAAATACTTGTGATATACGTTATTTAGATTTAACTGCATGCGCAACGAACGAGTTAGCTTCTAATCCATGCGAAACACATGATTTAGCTGCAAATCAATGCGATGAAGAAGGTTTAGCTTAAAATCCATGCGAAACAAATGATATAGCTTCAAACACTTTGGGTGTAAGTGATATAGCTTCAAATGAAGACTAATCAAACGAGTTAGCTTCAAAATCCACGCGATACACATGATTTAGCTTCAAATACTAGCGATATAAGTGATGAAGATTCAACTGCAGGCGAAACGAACGAGTTAGCTTCAATCCATGCGAAACACATGATTTAGCTGCAAATCAATGCGATGTAGAAGGTTCAGCTTCAAATCCATGCGAAACACATGATTTAGCTTCAAATCAATTCGAAGTACAATGCTTAGATTCAAATCCATGCGAAACAAATGATTTAGCTTCAAATGAATGCGAAGTAGAAGGCTTAGCTTCAAATCCATGCGAATCAAATGGTTTAGCTTCAAATACTTGTGATATACGTTATTTATATTTAACTGCATGCGCAACGAACGAGTTAGCTTCAAATCCAAGCGAAACACATGATTTAGCTGCAAATCAATGCGATGAAGACGGTTTAGCTTCAAATCCATGCGAAACAAATGATATAGCTTCAAACACTTGGGGTGTAAGTGATATAGCTTCAAATGAAGACTAATCAAACGAGTTAGCTTCAAAATCCACGCGATACACATGATTTAGCTTCAAATACTAGCGATAAAAGTGATGTAGATTCAACTGCAGGCGAAACGAACGAGTTAGCTTCAAATCCATGCGAAACACATGATTTAGCTGCAAATCAATGCGATGTAGAAGTTTTGGCTTCAAAACAATAAGAGATAGAAGGTTTAGCTTCAAATCAATAGAATGTAGAAGGTTTAGCTTCAAATCAATGCGATGTATAAGGTTTAGCTTCAAATCCATACGAAACACATGATTTAGCTACAAATCAATTCGAAGGACAAGGCTTAGATTCAAATCCATGCGAAACAAATAATTTAGCTTCAAATCAATGCGATGTAGAAGGTTTAGCTTCAAATCCAAGCGTAACACATGATTTAGCTTCAAATACTTGCGATATAAATGATATAGCTTCAAATACAGGCGAAACGAACGAGTTAGCTTCAAATCCATGCGAAACACATGATTCAGCTGCAAATCAATTCGATGTAGAAGGTTTAGCTTCAAATCCATGCGAAACAAATGATATAGCTTCAAACACTTGGGGTGTAAGTGATATAGCTTCAAATGAAGACTAATCAAACGAGTTAGCTTCAAAATCCACGCGATACACATGATTTAGCTTCAAATACTAGCGATAAAAGTGATGTAGATTCAACTGCAGGCGAAGCTTCAAATCCATGCGAAACACATAATTTAGCTGCAAATCAATGCGATGAAGAAGGTTTAGCTTCAAATCAATAGAATGTAGAAGGTTTAGCTTCAAATCAATGCGATGTAGAAGGTTTAGCTTCAAATCCATGCGAAACACGTGATTTAACTTCCAATTAATGCGAAGTAGAAGGCATCCATGCGAATCAAATGGTTTAGCTTCAAATACTTGTGATATACGTTATTTAGATTTAACTGCATGCGCAACGAACGAGTTAGCTTCAAATCCATGCGAAACACATTATTTAGCTTCAAATCAATGCGATGTAGAAGGTTTAGCTTCAAATCCATACGAAACACATGATTTAGCTTTAAATCAATTCGAAGGACAAGGCTTATATTCAAATCCATGCGAAACAAATAATTTAGCTTCAAATCAATGCGATGTAGAAGGTTTAGCTTCAAATCCATGCGATACACATTATTTAGCTGCAAATAGGTGCGAAGTAGAAGGCTTGGGTTCAAATCAATGCGACTCAAATGGTTCATCTTCAAATACTTGTGAAAGACATGATTTAGCTTCAACTGCATGCGAAACACATGATTTAGTTGCAAATCAATGCGATGTAGAAGGTTTAGCTTCAAATCCATGCGATACACATGATTTAGCTTCAAATCAATGCGATGTAGTAGGTTCAGCTTCAAATCCATGCGACACATATGATTTAGCTTCAAATACTTGCGATATAAGTGATATAGCTTCAAAAGCTGTAGGAACAAGCGAGGTAGTTTCAATTCCATGCGAGACACATGATTTAGCTTCAAATCAATGCGATGTAGAAGGTTTAGCTTCAAATTCAAGCGTAACACATGAATTAGCTTCAAATACTTGCGATAAAAGTGATATAGCTACGAATACAGGCGAAACGATAGAGTTAGCTTCAAATCCATGCGAAACACATGACACAGCTGCAAATCAATTCAATGTAGAAGGTTTAGCTTCAAATCCATGAGAAACTCATGATTTAGCTTCAAATCAATTCGAAGGGCAAGGCTTATATTCAAATCCATGCGAAACAAATGATTTAGCTTCAAATGAATGCGAAGTAGAAGGCTTAGCTTCAAATCCATGCAAAACAAATGATTTAGCTACAAATACTTGTGATATACATCATTTAGCTACAATTGCTTGGGAAAAGAACGAGTTAGCTTCAAATCCATGCGACTCACATGATTTAGCTTCAAATCAATGCGATATAAGTGATGTAGGTTCAACTGCAGGCGAAACGAACGAGTTAGCTTCAAATCCATGCGAAACACATGATTTAGCTTCAAATCAATGCGATGTAGAAGGTTTAGCTGCAAATCCAAGCGACACAGATGATTTAGCTTCAGATAATTGCGATATAAGTAATATAGCTTCAAATGCAGATGAAACACATGATTTGACTTCAAATCGAAGCGAAACACATGATTTAGTTTCAAATCAATGCGATGTAGATGGTTTAGCTTCAACTCTGTGCGAAACAATTGATTTAGCTTCAAATACTCTCGATATTAGTGATGTAGCTTCAAATGCAGAAGAAACAAACGAGTTAGCTTGAAATCCATGCGAGACACATGATTTAGCTGCAAATCAATGCGATGAAGAAGGATTAGCTTCAAATCCATGCGAAACAAATGATATAGCTTCAAACGCTTGGGGTGTAAGTGATATAGCTTCAAATGAAGACTAATCAAACGGGTTAGCTTCAAAATCCACGCGATACACATGATTTAACTTCAAATACTAGCGATATAAGTGATGTAGATTCAACTGCAGGCGAAACGAACGAGTTAGCTTCAAATCCATGTGAAACACATGATTTTGCTGGAAATCAATGCGATGTAGTAGGTTCAGCTTCAAATCCATGCGATATAAGCGATATAGCTTCAAAAGCAGGTGGAACAAACGAGGTAGCTTCAATTCCGTGCGAAACATATGATTTAGCTTCAAATCAATGCGAAGTAGAAGGCATAGCTTCAAATCCATGCGAAACAAATGGTTTAGCTACAAATATTTGTGATATACATTATTTAGCTACAACTGCATGCGAAACTAACGAGTTAGCTTCAAATCTATGAGAAACACACGATTTATCTTCAAATCAATGCGATATAGAAGGTTTAGCTTCAAATCAATAAGAGGTAGAAGGTTTAGCTTCAAATCAATAAAATATAGAAGGTTTAGCTTCAAATCAATGCGATGTAGAAGGTTTAGCTTCAAATCCATACGAAACACATGATTTAGCTTCAAATCAATTCGATGGACAAGGCGTAGATTCAAATCCATGCGACTCACATGATTTAGCTTCAAATCAATGCGATGTAGAAGGTTTAGCTTCAAATCCATGCAATACACAAGATTTAGCTTCAAATCAATGCGATGTAGTAGGTTAAACTTCTAATACATGCGACACATATGATTTAGCTTCAAATACTTGCGATATAAGTGATATAGCTTCAAAAGCTGTAGGCACAAACGAGGTAGCTTCAATTCCATGCGAGACACATGATTTAGCTTCAAATCAATGCGATGTAGAAGGTTTAGCTTCAAATCCATGCCATACACAAGATTTAGCTTCAAATAAATTCGAAGGACAAGGCTTAGATTCAAATCCATGCGAAACAAGTGATTTAGCTTCAAATCAATGCGAAGTAGAAGGCGTAGCTGCAAATCCATGCGAAACGAATGGTTTAGCTACAAATACTTGTGATATACATTATTTAGCTACAACTGCATGCGAAACTAACGAGTTAGCTTCAAATCCATGCCACTCACATGATTTAGCTTCAAATCAATGCGATGTAGAAGGTTTAGCTGCAAATCCAAACGAAACACATGATTTAGCTTCAAATCAATTCGAAGGATAAGGCTTAGATTCAAATCCATGCGAAACAAATGATTTAGCTTCAAATGAATGCGAAGTAGAAGAATTAGCTTCAAATCCATGCAAAACAAATGGTTTAGCTGCAAATACTTGTGATATACATTATTTAGCTACAACTGCATGCGAAACGAACGAGTTAGCTTCAAATCCATGCGAAACACATTATTTATCTGCAAATCACTGCGATGAAAAAGGTGTAGCTTCAAAACCACGCGATACACATGATTTAGCTACAAATACTAGCGATATAAGTCATGTAGATTCAACTGCAGGCGAACCGAACGAGTTAGTTTCAAATCCATGCGAAACAAATTATTTAGCTGCAAATCAATGCGATGTAGAAGGTTTAGCTTCAAGACAATAAGAGGTAGAAGGTTTAGCTTCAAATCAATAGTATGTAGAAGGTTTAGCTTCAAGTCAATGCGATGTAGAAACTTTAGCTTCAAATCCATACGAAACACATGATTTAGCTTCAAATCAATGCGATGTAGCAGGTTTAGTTTCAAATCCATTCAAAACACGTGATTTATCTTCCTATTAATGCGAAGTAGAAGGCTTAGCTTCAAATCCATGCGAATCAAATGGTTTAGCATCAAATACTTGTGATATACGTTATTTAGATTTAACTGCATGCGCAACGAACGAGTTAGCTTCAAAATCCATGCGATACACATGATTTAGCATCAAACACTTGCGATATAAGTGATGTAGATTCAACTGCAGGCAAAACGAACGAGTTAGCTTCAAATCCATGCGAAACACATGATTTAGCTGCAAATCAATGTGATGTAGATGGTTTAGTTTCAAATCCATGCGATACACAAGATATAGCTTCAAATCAATGCGATGTAGAAGGTTCAGCTTCAAATCCATGCGACACATATGATTTAGCTTCAAATACTTGCGATATAAGTGATATAGCTTCAAAAGCTGGAAGAACAAACGAGGTTGCTTCAATCCCATGCGAAACACATGATTTAGCTTCAAATCAATGCGAAGTAGAAGGCGTAGCTTCAAATCCATGCAAAACAAATGGTTTAGCTTCAAATACTTCTGATATACATGATTTAGCTTCAGCTGCATGCGAAACAATCGATTTAGCTTCACACCCAATGGAAACACAAGATCTAACTGCAAATCAATGCGAAGTGGTAGGCTTAGCTTTAAATACATGAGAAAAAAATGGTTTAGATTCAAATAATTGTTATATACATGATTTAGCTTCAACTGCATTCGAAACAGAGTTAGCTTCAAATCCAAACGAAATACATGATTTAATTTCAAATCAATGCGAAGTGGAAAGTTTAGCTTCAAATCCTAGCGAAACAAATGGATTAGCTTAAAGTACTTGCGAATATAATTAGTGTAGCTTCAAATGCAGGCGAAACAAACGAGTTAGCTTATAATCCATGCGTAACAGATGGTTTAGCTTCAAATACTTGCGATATAAATAATATAGATTCAAATCCAGGCGAAACAAACGAGTTAGCTACAAATCCATGTGAAACACATGATTTAGCTTCAAATCAATGCGAAGTAGTACGCTTAGCTTCAAATCCATGCGAAAAAAATGGTTTAGCTTCAAATATTTTTGCCATACATAATTTAGCTTCAACTGCATGCGAAACAAACGAGTTAGCTTCAAATCCATTCGAAACAAATGATTTAGCTTCAAAACAATTCGAAGTAGTACGCTTAGCTTCAAATCCATGCGAAAAAAATGGTTTAGCTTCATATATTTTAGCTATACATAATTTAGCTTCAACTGCATGCGAAACAAACGAGTTAGTTTCAAATGCATGCGAAACACATGATTTAGCTTCAAATCAATGCGAAGTAGAAGACTTAGCTTCGAATCCATGAGAGAAAGTGATTTAGCTTCAGATTCTTTCAATATAATTGACATAGCTTCAAATGCAGGCGGAACAAACGAGTTATCTTCAAATACATGCGAAACAAATGATTAAGCTTCATAACTTCATATAATTACGAAACAGATGATTTAGATTCAGATACTTGTGATAAACATAATTTAGCTTCAAGTGCATGCGAACCAAATGAGTTAGCTTCAAATCCATGCGAAACACATGATTTAGCTTCAAATCAATGCGAAGTACAAGGTTTAGCTTCAAATCCATGCCAAGCGAATCATTAAGTTTCAAATACTTGCGAATATAAGTGATATAGCTTCAAATGCAGGCGAAACAATCAAGCAAGCTTCAAATCGATTCGAAACACATGATTTAGCTTCATATACATGCGAAGCACATGGTTTAGCTTAATATTCATGTGAAACAAATGGTTCAGCTTCAAAAACTTGTGATATACATTATTTAGCTTCAAGAGCATGCGAAACACACGCGTTAGCATCAAATCTAAAGGAAACACATCATTTAATTTCAAATCAATTCGAAGTAGAAGGCTTAGCTTCAAATCCATGCGAAACGAATGGTTTAGCTTCAAATACTTGTGTTATACATGAATTAGCTTCAACTGCATGCGAAACAAACGAGTTATCTTCAAATCCATGCGAATCACTTGATTTAGTTTCAAGTCTATGCGAAGTAGAAGGCATAGCTTCAAATCCATGCATAACTGAATGGTTTAGCTTCAAATGTTGCGAATATAAGTGATATAGCTTCAAATGCAGGCAAAACAAACGAGTTAGCTTCAAATCCAAGCGAAACACATGATTTAGCTTCAAATCAATGCGAAGTTGAAAGGTCAGCTTGAAATCGTTGCTAAGCGCATGATTAAGTTTCAAATACATGCGAATATAGGTGATATAGCTTCAAATGCAGGCGAAACAAACAAGTTATCTACAAATCCATGCGAAACACATGATTTAGCTTCAAATTCATGCGAAGTATAAGGATTAGCTTCAAATCCATGCGAAACGAATTATTTAGCTTGATATAATTGTGACATACATGATTTAGCTTCAGCTGCATGCGAAACAATCGATTTAGCTTCACACCCAATGGAAACACATGATTTAACTGCAAATCAATGCGAAGTGGTAGGCTTAGCTTTAAATACATGAGAAAAAAATGGTTTAGCTTCAAATAATTGTTATATACATGATTTAGCTTCAACTGCGTTCGAAACAAACGAGTTAGCTTCAAATCCAAACGAAATACATGATTTAATTTCAAATCAATGCGAAGTGGAAAGTTTAGCTTCAAATCAAAGCGAAACAAATGGATTAGCTTAAAGTACTTGCGAATATAATTAGTATAGCTTCAAATACAGGCGAAACAAACGAGTTAGCTTCAAATCCATGCGAAAAACAAGATTTAGCTTCAAATCAATGCGATGTAGAAGATTTATCTTCAAATCCAAGCGAAACACATGATTTAGCTTCAAATCAATGCGATGTAGATGGTATAGATTCAAATCAACGCGAAACAAATGATTTAGCTTCAAACACTTGGGATATAATTGATATAGCTTCAAATGCAGACGAATCAAATGAGTTAGCTTCAAAATCCATGCGATACACATGATGTAGCTTCAAATCCATGCGAAGTAGAAGGATTAGCTTCAAATCCATGCGGAACAAACGATTGAGCTTCAAACACTTCGGATATAGCTTCATCTGCATGCGAAACAAACGAGTTAGCTTCAAGTCCATGCGAAACACATGATTTAGCTGCAAATCAATGCGATGTAGAAGGTTTAGCTTCAAATCCATGCGAAACACATGATTTAGCTGCAAATCAACTCGAAGTACAAGGCTTAGATTCAAATCCATGCGACACAAATGATTTAGCTTCAGATACTTGCGATATAAGTGATACAGCTTCAAATGCAGGGGAAACAAACGAGTTAGATTCAAATCCATGCAAAACACATGATTAAGCTTCAAATCAATGCGATGTAGAAGGCTTAGCTTCAAATCCATGCGAAACGAATGGTTTAGATTCAAATGCTTGCGAATATAAGTGATATAGCTTCAAATGTAGGCGAAACAATCAAGTATGCCTCAAATCCATGCGAAACATATGATTTAGCTGCAAATCAATGTGATGTAGAAGGTTTAGCTTCAAATACATGCGATACACTAGATTTAGATTCAAATCAATGTGATGTAGAAGGTTCAGCTTCAAATCCATGCGACACATATGATTTAGCTTCAAATACTTGCGATATAAGTGATATAGCTTCAAAAGCTGGAGAAACAAACGAGGAAGCTTCAATTCCATGCGAAACAAATGATTTAACTTCAAATCAATGCGAAGTAGTAGGCTTAGCTTCAGATCCATGCGAAACAAATGGATTAGCTACAAATACTTGTGATATACATTATTTAGCTACAACTGCATGCGGAACAAACGAGTTTGCTACCAATCCATGCGAAACACATGATTCAGCTGCAAATCAATGCGATGTAGAAGGTTTAGCTTCAAATCCATGCGAAACAAATGGTTTAGCTACAAATCAATGCGATGTAGAAGGTTTAGCTTCAAATCCATGCGATACACAAGATTTAGCTTCAAATGAATGCGATGTAGTAGGTTCAGCTTCAAATCCATGCGACACATATGATTTAGCTTGATATAATTGTGACATACATGATTTAGCTTCAGCTGCATGCGAAACAATCGATTTAGCTTCACACCCAATGGAAACACATGATTTAACTGCAAATCAATGCGAAGTGGTAGGCTTAGCTTTAAATACATGAGAAAAAAATGGTTTAGCTTCAAATAATTGTTATATACATGATTTAGCTTCAACTGCGTTCGAAACAAACGAGTTAGCTTCAAATCCAAACGAAATACATGATTTAATTTCAAATCAATGCGAAGTGGAAAGTTTAGCTTCAAATCAAAGCGAAACAAATGGATTAGCTTAAAGTACTTGCGAATATAATTAGTATAGCTTCAAATACAGGCGAAACAAACGAGTTAGCTTCAAATCCATGCGAAAAACAAGATTTAGCTTCAAATCAATGCGATGTAGAAGATTTATCTTCAAATCCAAGCGAAACACATGATTTAGCTTCAAATCAATGCGATGTAGATGGTATAGATTCAAATCAACGCGAAACAAATGATTTAGCTTCAAACACTTGGGATATAATTGATATAGCTTCAAATGCAGACGAATCAAATGAGTTAGCTTCAAAATCCATGCGATACACATGATGTAGCTTCAAATCCATGCGAAGTAGAAGGATTAGCTTCAAATCCATGCGGAACAAACGATTGAGCTTCAAACACTTCGGATATAGCTTCATCTGCATGCGAAACAAACGAGTTAGCTTCAAGTCCATGCGAAACACATGATTTAGCTGCAAATCAATGCGATGTAGAAGGTTTAGCTTCAAATCCATGCGAAACACATGATTTAGCTGCAAATCAACTCGAAGTACAAGGCTTAGATTCAAATCCATGCGACACAAATGATTTAGCTTCAGATACTTGCGATATAAGTGATACAGCTTCAAATGCAGGGGAAACAAACGAGTTAGATTCAAATCCATGCAAAACACATGATTAAGCTTCAAATCAATGCGATGTAGAAGGCTTAGCTTCAAATCCATGCGAAACGAATGGTTTAGATTCAAATGCTTGCGAATATAAGTGATATAGCTTCAAATGTAGGCGAAACAATCAAGTATGCCTCAAATCCATGCGATACACAAGATTTAGCTTCAAATCAATGCGATGTAGTAGGTTCAGCTTCAAATCCATGCGACACATATGATTTAGCTTCAAATACTTGCGATATAAGTGATATAGCTTCAAAAGCTGTAGGAACAAACGAGGTAGCTTCAATTCCATGCGAGACACATGATTTAGCTTCAAATCAATGCGATGTAGTAGGTTCAGCTTCAAATCCATACGAGACATATGATTTAGCTTCAAATACTTGCGATATAAGTGATATAGCTTCAAAAGCTGTAGGAACAAACGAGGTAGCTTCAATTCCATGCGAGACACATGATTTAGCATCAAATCAATTCGAAGGACAAGGCATAGATTCAAATCCATGCAAAACACGTGATTTTTCTTCCAATTAATGCGAAGTAGAAGGCTTAGCTTCAAATCCATGCGAATCAAATGGTTTAGCTTCACATACTTGTGATATACGTTATTTAGATTTAACTGCATGCGCAACGAACGAGTTAGCTTCAAATCCATGCGAAACACATGATTTAGCTGCAAATCAATGTGATGTAGAAGGTTTAGCTTTAAATCCATGCGATACACAAGATTTAGCTTCAAATCAATGCGATGTAGAAGGTTCAGCTTCAAATCCATGCGACACATATGATTTAGCTTCAAATACTGGCGATAGAAGTGATATAGCTTCAAAAGCTGGAGGAACAAACGAGGTGGCTTCAATTCCATACGAAACAAATGGTATAGCTTCAAATCAATGCGAAGTAGAAGGCGTAGCTTCAAATCCATGCGAAACAAATGGTTTAACTACAAATACTTGTGATATACATTATTTAGCTACAACTGCATGCGAAACAAACGAGTTAACTTCAAATCCATGCGAAACAAATGACTTAGCTTCAAATCAATACGATGTAGAAGGTTTAGCTTCAAATCCATGCGATATACATGATTTAGCTTCAAATCAATGCGATGTAGTAGGTTCAGCTTCAAATCCATGCTATATACATGCTTTAGCTTCAAATCAATGTGTTGTAGAAGGTTTAGCTTCAAATCCATGCGATACACAAGATTTAGCTTCAAATCAATGCAATGTAGTAGGTTCAGCTTCAAATCCATGCGACACATATGATGTAGCTTCAAATACTTGCGATATAAGTGATATAGCTTCAAAAGCTGTAGGAACAAACGAGGTAGCTTCAATTCCATGCGAGACACATGATTTAGCTTCAAATCAATGCGATGTAGAAGGTTTAGCATCAAATCCATGCCATACACAAGATTTAGCTTCAAATCAATGCCATGTAGAAGGTTTAGCTTCAAATCCATTCGAAACACATGATTTACCTTCAAATCAATTCGAAGGACAAGGCTTAGATTCAAATCCATGCGAAACAAATGATTTAGCTTCAAATCAATACGATGTAGAAGGTTTAGCTTCAAATCCATGCGATACACAAGATTTAGCTTCAAATAAATGCGATGTAGAAGGTTTAGCTTCAAATCCATGCGAAACAAATGATTTAGCATCAGATACTCCTGATATAACTCATATAGCTTCAAATGCAGGGGAAACAAACGAGTTAGCATCAAACCCATGCAAAACACATGATTTAGCTTCAAATCAATGCGATGTAGAAGGTTCAGCTTCAAATCCATACGAAACACATGATTTAGCTTCAAATCAATTCGAAGTACAATACTTAGATTCAAATCCATGCGAAACAAATGATTTAGCTTCAAATGAATGCGAAGTAGAAGGCTTAGCTTCAAATCCATGCAAAACAAATGGTTTAGCTACAAATGCTTGTGATATACATTATTTAGCTACAACTGCATGCGAAACAAACGAGTTAGCTTCAAATCCATGCTATATACATGCTTTAGCTTCAAATCAATGCGATGTAGAAAGTTAAGCTTCAAATCCATGCGATACACAAGATTTAGCTTCAAATCAATGCGATGTAGTAGGTTCAGCTTCAAATCCATGCGACACATTTGATTTAGCTTCAAATACTTGCGATATAAGTGATATAGCTTCAAAAGCTGTAGGAACAAACGAGGTAGTTTCAATTCCATGCGAGACACATGATTTAGCTTCAAATCAATGCGATGTAGAAGGTTTAGCTTCAAATTCAAGCGTAACACATGATTTAGCTTCAAATACTTGCGATATAAGTGATATAGCTTCGAATACAGGCGAAACGATCGAGTTAGCTTCAAGTCCATGCGAAACACAAGATTTAGCTTCAAATCAATGCGATGTAGAAGGTTCAGCTTCAAATCCATGCGACACATATGATTTAGCTTCAAATACTTGCGATATAAGTGATATAGCTTGAAAAGCTGGAGGAACAAACGAGGTTGCTTCAATTCCATGCGAAACACATGATTTAGCTTCAAATCAATGCGAAGTAGAAGGCGTAGCTTCAAATCCATGCAAAACAAATGGTTTCGCTACGAATACTTGTGATATACATTATTTAGCTACAACTGCATGCGAAACTAACGATTTAGCTTCAAATCCATGCGAAACACACGATTTATCTTCAAATCAATGCGATGTAGAAGGTTTAGCTTCAAATCAATAAGAGGTAGATGGTTTAGCTTCAAATCAATAGAATATAGAAGGTTTAGCTTCAAATAAATGCGAAGTAGAAGGTTTAGCTTCAAATCCATACGACACACATGATTTAGATTCAAATCAATTCGAAGGACAAGGCTTAGATTCAAATCCATGCGAAACAAATGAGTTAGCTTCAAATGAGTGCGAAGTAGAAGGCTTGGCTTCAAATCCATGCAAAACAAATGGTTTAACTACAAATACTTGTGATAAACATTATTTAGCTACAACTGCATGCGAAACAATCGAGTTAACTTCAAATCCATGCGATACATATGATTTAGCTTCAAATCAATGCGATGTAGAAGGTTTCGCTTCAAATCCATGCCATACACAAGATTTAGCTTCAAATCAATGCGATGTAGTAGGTTCAGCTTCAAATCCGTGCGACACATATGATTAAGCTTCAAATACTTGCGATATAAGTGATATAGCTTCAAAAGCTGTAGGAACAAACGAGCTAGCTTCAATTCCATGCGAGACACATGATTTAGCTTCAAATCAATGCGATGTAGAAGGTTCAGCTTCAAATCCATACGAAACACATGATTTAGCTTCAAATCAATTCGAAGTACAATGCTTAGATTCAAATCCATGCGAAACAAATGATTTAGCTTCAAATGAATGCGAAGTAGAAGGCTTAGCTTCAAATCCATGCAAAACAAATGGTTTAGCTACAAATGCTTGTGATATACATTATTTAGTTACAACTGCATGCAAAAAAAACGAGTTAGCTTCAAATCCATGCTATATACATGCTTTAGCTTCAAATCAATGCGATGTAGAAAGTTAAGCTTCAAATCCATGCGATACACAAGATTTAGCTTCAAATCAATGCGATGTAGTAGGTTCAGCTTCAAATCCATGCGACACATATGATTTGGCTTCAAATACTTGCGATATAAGTGATATAGCTTCAAAAGCTGTAGGAACAAACGAGGTAGTTTCAATTCCGTGCGAGACACATGATTTAGCTTCAAATCAATGCGATGTAGAAGGTTTAGCTTCAAATCCATGCAAAACACGTGATTTATCTTGCAATTAATGCGAAGTAAAAGGCTTATCTTCAAATCCATGCGAATCAAATGGTTTAGCCACAAATCCTTGTGATATACGTTATTTAGATTTAACTGCATGTTAAACGAACGAGTTAGCTTCAAATCCATGCGAAACACATGATTTAGCTTCAAATCAACTCGATGTACAAGGCTTAGATTCAAATCCATGCGAAACAAATGGTTTAGCTACAAATAATTGTGATATACGTAATTTAGATTTAACTGCATGCGCAACGAACGAGTTAGTTTCAAATCCATGCGAAACACATGATTTAGCTGCAAATCAATGCGATGTAGAAGGTTTAGCTTCAAATCCATGGGAAACAAATGATTAAGCTTCAGATGCTTGCGATATAAGTGATATAGCATCAAATGCATCCGAAACAAACAAGTTAGCTTCATATCCATGCGAAACAAATGATTTACCTTCAAAAGCTTGCGATATAAATGATATAGCTTCAACTGCAGGCGAAGCAAACGAGTTAGATTCAAATCCATGCGAAACACATGATTTAACTTCAGATCAATGCGAAGTAGAAGGCTTATCTGCAAATCCATGCGATACAAATTGTTTAGCTTCAAATACTTGGGATATACATGATTTAGCTTCAACTGCACTCGAAACAAACGAGTTAGCTTCAAATACATGCGAAACACATGATTTAGCTTCAAATCAATGCGAAATAGAAGGCTTATCTTCAAATCCATGCGATAGAAATTGTTTAGCTTCAAATACTTGGGATATACATGATTTAGCTTCAACTGCACTCGATACAAACGAGTTAGCTTCAAATACATGCGAAACACATGATTTAGATTCAAAACAATGCGTATTAGAAGGCTTAGCTTCAAATCCATGCGAAACGAATGATTTAGCTTTAAATACTTTGCAGTATAAATGAAAGAGCTTCAAATGCAAGCGAAACAAACGATTTAGCTTCAAATCAATGCGAAATAGAAGGCTTAGCTTTAACGCCATGCGAATCGAATGATTTAGGTTCAAATACTTGCGAATATGAGGGATACAGCTTCAAATGCATGCGAAACCAACCAGTTAGCTTCAAGTCCACGCGAAACACATGATTTAGCTTCAAATCAATGCGACACACATGATTTAGCTTCAAATCAATGCGAAGTAGAAGGCTTAGCTTCAAATCCATGCGAAACACATGGTTTAGATGCAAATCAATGCAATGTAGACGGTTTAGCTTCAAATCCATCTGAAACGTATAATTTAGCTTCAGATACTTGCGATATAAGTGATATAGCTTCAAACGCAGACGAAACCAACCAGTTAGCTTCAAATCGAAGCAAAACGCATGATTTAGCTTCAAATGCAGGCGAAACAAATGGCTTAGCTTCAACTACTTGTGATATACATGATTTAGATTCAACTGCATGCGAAACAAACGAGTTAGCTTCAAATACATGCTAAACACATGATTTAGCTTCAAACCAATGCGATGTAGAAGGTTTAGCTTCATATCCGCGCGAAACAAACGATTTACATTCAAATACTTGCGATATAAGTAATATAGCTTCAAATGCAGGAGAGACAAATGAGATAGCTTCAAATCCACGCGAAACACATGATTCAACTTCAAATCAATACGATGTAGAATGTTTAGCTTTAACGCCATGCGAATCGAATGATTTAGGTTCAAATACTTGCGAATATGAGGGATACAGCTTCAAATGCATGCGAAACCAACCAGTTAGCTTCAAGTCCACGCGAAACACATGATTTAGCTTCAAATCAATGCGACACACATGATTTAGCTTCAAATCAATGCGAAGTAGAAGGCTTAGCTTCAAATCCATGCGAAACACATGGTTTAGATGCAAATCAATGCAATGTAGACGGTTTAGCTTCAAATCCATCTGAAACATATAATTTAGCTTCAGATACTTGCGATATAAGTGATATAGCGTCAAACGCAGACGAAACCAACCAGTTAGCATCAAATCGAAGCAAAACGCATGATTTAGCTTCAAATGCAGGCGAAACAAGTGGCTTAGCTTCAACTACTTGTGTTATACATGATTTAGATTCAACTGCATGCGAAACAAACGAGTTAGCTTCAAATACATGCTAAACACATGATTTAGCTTCAAACCAATGCGATGTAGAAGGTTTAGCTTCATATCCGCGCGAAACAAATGATTTACATTCAAATACTTGCGATATAAGTAATATAGCTTCAAATGCAGGAGAGACAAATGAGTTAGCTTCAAATCCACGCGAAACACATGATTCAACTTCAAATCAATATGATGTAGAATGTTTAGCTTCAAATCCGCGCGAAACAAACGATTTAGCTTCAGATACTTGCGATTTAATTGATATAGCTTCAAATGCAGGCGAAACGAACGAGTTAGCTTCAAATCCATGCGAAACACCTTGTTTCTCTTCAAATCAATGCGAAACACGTGATTTAGCTTCAAATTCATGCGAAACGCATGGTTTAGCTTGATATTCATGCGAAACAAATGGTGCTGCTTCAAATACTTGTGATATACATAATTTAGCTTCAACAGCTTGCGAAACAAAGGAGTTAGCTTCAAATCCAAATCAAACACATCAGTTAATTACAAATCTATGCGAAGTAGAAGGCTTAGCTCAAAATAAATGCGAAACAAATAGTTTAGCTTCTAATACTTGTGATATACATGATTTAGCTTCAACTGCATGCCAAACAAACGAGTTAGCTTCAAATGCGTGCGAAACACATGACTTAGTTTCAAATACATGCGATATAAGTGATATAGCTTCAAATCAATGCGAAGTAGAAGGCTTTGCTCCAAATCAATGCGAAACAAATGGTTTAGCTTCAAATACTGGTGATATACATGATTTAGCTTCAAATGAATGCGAAGTAGAAGCCTTATCTTCGAAACCATGCGATACAAATGATTCAGATTCAAATACTTGCGATAAAAGTGATATAGCTTCAAATGCAGGCGAAACAAACGAGTGATCTTCAAATCCAAGCGTAACACATGATTTAACTTCAAATCAATACGAAGTAGAAGATTTAGGTTCAAATACATGCGAAACAAATGGTTCAGCTACAAATACTTGTGATATACATGATTTACCTTCAACTGCATGCGAAATAAACGATTTAGCTTCACACCCAAGGGAAACACATGATTTAACTTCAATCAATGCGAAGTAGAAGGCTTAGCATCAAATCCATGCAACACAAATTATTTAGCTTCTTATACTTGCGATAAAAGTGATATAGCTTCAAATGCAGGCGAAACAAACGAGTGATCTTCAAATCCAAGCGTAACACATGATTTAACATCAAATCAATACGAAGTAGAAGATTTAGGTTCAAATACATGCGAAACAAATGGTTCAGCTACAAATACTTGTGATATACATGATTTACCTTCAACTGCATGCGAAACAAACGATTTAGCTTCACACCCAAGGGAAACACATGATTTAACTTCAATCAATGCGAAGTAGAAGGCTTAACATCAAATCCATGCAACACAAATTATTTAGCTTCTTATACTTGCGATATAAGTGATATAGCTTCAAATGCAGGCGAAACAAACGAGTGATCTTCAAATCCAAGCGTAACACATGATTTAACTTCAAATCAATGGAAAGTAGAAGATGTACCTCCAAATCCATGCGAAACAAATGGTTTAGCATCAAATACTTGTGATATACATGATTTTGCTTCAGCTGCATGCGACACAAACGACTTAGCTTCACACCCAAGGGAAACACATGATTTAACTTCAATCAATGCGAAGTAGAAGGCTTAGCATCAAATCCATGCAACACAAATTATTTAGCTTCTTATACTTGCGATATAAGTGATATAGCTTCAAATGCAGGCGAAACAAACGAGAGATCTTCAAATCCAAGCGTAACACATGATTTAACTTCAAATCAATGGAAAGTAGAAGATGTACCTCCAAATCCATGCGAAACAAATGGTTTAGCATCAAATACTTGTGATATACATGATTTTGCTTCAGCTGCATGCGACACAAACGACTTAGCTTCACACCCAAGGGAAACACATGATTTAACTTCAAATCAATGCGAAGTAGAAGGCTTAGCTCCAAATCAATGGGAAACTAATGGTTTAGCTTCAAATACTTGTGATATACATAATTTATATTCAACTGCATGCGAAACAAACGAGTTAGCTTCAAATCCATGCTATATACATGCTTTAGCTTCAAATCAATGCGATGTAGAAAGTTAAGCTTCAAATCCATGCGATACACAAGATTTAGCTTCAAATCAATGCGATGTAGTAGGTTCAGCTTCAAATCCATGCGACACATATGATTTGGCTTCAAATACTTGCGATATAAGTGATATAGCTTCAAAAGCTGTAGGAACAAACGAGGTAGTTTCAATTCCGTGCGAGACACATGATTTAGCTTCAAATCAATGCGATGTAGAAGGTTTAGCTTCAAATCCATGCAAAACACGTGATTTATCTTGCAATTAATGCGAAGTAAAAGGCTTATCTTCAAATCCATGCGAATCAAATGGTTTAGCCACAAATCCTTGTGATATACGTTATTTAGATTTAACTGCATGTTAAACGAACGAGTTAGCTTCAAATCCATGCGAAACACATGATTTAGCTTCAAATCAACTCGATGTACAAGGCTTAGATTCAAATCCATGCGAAACAAATGGTTTAGCTACAAATAATTGTGATATACGTAATTTAGATTTAACTGCATGCGCAACGAACGAGTTAGTTTCAAATCCATGCGAAACACATGATTTAGCTGCAAATCAATGCGATGTAGAAGGTTTAGCTTCAAATCCATGGGAAACAAATGATTAAGCTTCAGATGCTTGCGATATAAGTGATATAGCATCAAATGCATCCGAAACAAACAAGTTAGCTTCATATCCATGCGAAACAAATGATTTACCTTCAAAAGCTTGCGATATAAATGATATAGCTTCAACTGCAGGCGAAGCAAACGAGTTAGATTCAAATCCATGCGAAACACATGATTTAACTTCAGATCAATGCGAAGTAGAAGGCTTATCTGCAAATCCATGCGATACAAATTGTTTAGCTTCAAATACTTGGGATATACATGATTTAGCTTCAACTGCACTCGAAACAAACGAGTTAGCTTCAAATACATGCGAAACACATGATTTAGCTTCAAATCAATGCGAAATAGAAGGCTTATCTTCAAATCCATGCGATAGAAATTGTTTAGCTTCAAATACTTGGGATATACATGATTTAGCTTCAACTGCACTCGATACAAACGAGTTAGCTTCAAATACATGCGAAACACATGATTTAGATTCAAAACAATGCGTATTAGAAGGCTTAGCTTCAAATCCATGCGAAACGAATGATTTAGCTTTAAATACTTTGCAGTATAAATGAAAGAGCTTCAAATGCAAGCGAAACAAACGATTTAGCTTCAAATCAATGCGAAATAGAAGGCTTAGCTTTAACGCCATGCGAATCGAATGATTTAGGTTCAAATACTTGCGAATATGAGGGATACAGCTTCAAATGCATGCGAAACCAACCAGTTAGCTTCAAGTCCACGCGAAACACATGATTTAGCTTCAAATCAATGCGACACACATGATTTAGCTTCAAATCAATGCGAAGTAGAAGGCTTAGCTTCAAATCCATGCGAAACACATGGTTTAGATGCAAATCAATGCAATGTAGACGGTTTAGCTTCAAATCCATCTGAAACGTATAATTTAGCTTCAGATACTTGCGATATAAGTGATATAGCTTCAAACGCAGACGAAACCAACCAGTTAGCTTCAAATCGAAGCAAAACGCATGATTTAGCTTCAAATGCAGGCGAAACAAATGGCTTAGCTTCAACTACTTGTGATATACATGATTTAGATTCAACTGCATGCGAAACAAACGAGTTAGCTTCAAATACATGCTAAACACATGATTTAGCTTCAAACCAATGCGATGTAGAAGGTTTAGCTTCATATCCGCGCGAAACAAACGATTTACATTCAAATACTTGCGATATAAGTAATATAGCTTCAAATGCAGGAGAGACAAATGAGATAGCTTCAAATCCACGCGAAACACATGATTCAACTTCAAATCAATACGATGTAGAATGTTTAGCTTTAACGCCATGCGAATCGAATGATTTAGGTTCAAATACTTGCGAATATGAGGGATACAGCTTCAAATGCATGCGAAACCAACCAGTTAGCTTCAAGTCCACGCGAAACACATGATTTAGCTTCAAATCAATGCGACACACATGATTTAGCTTCAAATCAATGCGAAGTAGAAGGCTTAGCTTCAAATCCATGCGAAACACATGGTTTAGATGCAAATCAATGCAATGTAGACGGTTTAGCTTCAAATCCATCTGAAACATATAATTTAGCTTCAGATACTTGCGATATAAGTGATATAGCGTCAAACGCAGACGAAACCAACCAGTTAGCTTCAAATCGAAGCAAAACGCATGATTTAGCTTCAAATGCAGGCGAAACAAGTGGCTTAGCTTCAACTACTTGTGTTATACATGATTTAGATTCAACTGCATGCGAAACAAACGAGTTAGCTTCAAATACATGCTAAACACATGATTTAGCTTCAAACCAATGCGATGTAGAAGGTTTAGCTTCATATCCGCGCGAAACAAATGATTTACATTCAAATACTTGCGATATAAGTAATATAGCTTCAAATGCAGGAGAGACAAATGAGTTAGCTTCAAATCCACGCGAAACACATGATTCAACTTCAAATCAATATGATGTAGAATGTTTAGCTTCAAATCCGCGCGAAACAAACGATTTAGCTTCAGATACTTGCGATTTAATTGATATAGCTTCAAATGCAGGCGAAACGAACGAGTTAGCTTCAAATCCATGCGAAACACCTTGTTTCTCTTCAAATCAATGCGAAACACGTGATTTAGCTTCAAATTCATGCGAAACGCATGGTTTAGCTTGATATTCATGCGAAACAAATGGTGCTGCTTCAAATACTTGTGATATACATAATTTAGCTTCAACAGCTTGCGAAACAAAGGAGTTAGCTTCAAATCCAAATCAAACACATCAGTTAATTACAAATCTATGCGAAGTAGAAGGCTTAGCTCAAAATAAATGCGAAACAAATAGTTTAGCTTCTAATACTTGTGATATACATGATTTAGCTTCAACTGCATGCCAAACAAACGAGTTAGCTTCAAATGCGTGCGAAACACATGACTTAGTTTCAAATACATGCGATATAAGTGATATAGCTTCAAATCAATGCGAAGTAGAAGGCTTTGCTCCAAATCAATGCGAAACAAATGGTTTAGCTTCAAATACTGGTGATATACATGATTTAGCTTCAAATGAATGCGAAGTAGAAGCCTTATCTTCGAAACCATGCGATACAAATGATTCAGATTCAAATACTTGCGATAAAAGTGATATAGCTTCAAATGCAGGCGAAACAAACGAGTGATCTTCAAATCCAAGCGTAACACATGATTTAACTTCAAATCAATACGAAGTAGAAGATTTAGGTTCAAATACATGCGAAACAAATGGTTCAGCTACAAATACTTGTGATATACATGATTTACCTTCAACTGCATGCGAAATAAACGATTTAGCTTCACACCCAAGGGAAACACATGATTTAACTTCAATCAATGCGAAGTAGAAGGCTTAGCATCAAATCCATGCAACACAAATTATTTAGCTTCTTATACTTGCGATAAAAGTGATATAGCTTCAAATGCAGGCGAAACAAACGAGTGATCTTCAAATCCAAGCGTAACACATGATTTAACTTCAAATCAATACGAAGTAGAAGATTTAGGTTCAAATACATGCGAAACAAATGGTTCAGCTACAAATACTTGTGATATACATGATTTACCTTCAACTGCATGCGAAACAAACGATTTAGCTTCACACCCAAGGGAAACACATGATTTAACTTCAATCAATGCGAAGTAGAAGGCTTAACATCAAATCCATGCAACACAAATTATTTAGCTTCTTATACTTGCGATATAAGTGATATAGCTTCAAATGCAGGCGAAACAAACGAGTGATCTTCAAATCCAAGCGTAACACATGATTTAACTTCAAATCAATGGAAAGTAGAAGATGTACCTCCAAATCCATGCGAAACAAATGGTTTAGCATCAAATACTTGTGATATACATGATTTTGCTTCAGCTGCATGCGACACAAACGACTTAGCTTCACACCCAAGGGAAACACATGATTTAACTTCAATCAATGCGAAGTAGAAGGCTTAGCATCAAATCCATGCAACACAAATTATTTAGCTTCTTATACTTGCGATATAAGTGATATAGCTTCAAATGCAGGCGAAACAAACGAGAGATCTTCAAATCCAAGCGTAACACATGATTTAACTTCAAATCAATGGAAAGTAGAAGATGTACCTCCAAATCCATGCGAAACAAATGGTTTAGCATCAAATACTTGTGATATACATGATTTTGCTTCAGCTGCATGCGACACAAACGACTTAGCTTCACACCCAAGGGAAACACATGATTTAACTTCAAATCAATGCGAAGTAGAAGGCTTAGCTCCAAATCAATGGGAAACTAATGGTTTAGCTTCAAATACTTGTGATATACATAATTTATATTCAACTGCATGCGAAACAAACGAGTTAGCTTCATATCCAAGTGAAACACATGATTTAGTTTCAAATCAATGCGAAGTAGAAGGCTTAGCTTCAAATCCATGCGAATCAAATGATTCTGCTTCAAGTACTTGTGATATAGTTGATTTAGCTTCAACTGCATGCGAAAGAAACGAGTTAGCTTCAAATCAATGCGAAGTGTGAGGTTTATCTTCAAATCCATGGGAAACAAATGGTTTAGCTTCAAATACTTGTAATATACATAATTTTGCTTCAGATGCATGCGAAACAAACGATTTAGCTTCACACCCAAGGGAAACACATGATTTAACTTCAAATCAATGCGAAGTAGAAGGCTTAGCATCAAATCCATGCAACACAAATTATCTAGCTTCTTATACTTGCGATATAAGTGATATAGCTTCAAATGCAGGCGAAACAAACGAGTGATCCTCAATTCCAAGCGTAACACATGATTTATATTCAAATCAATGGGAAGTAGATGTACCTCCAAATCCATGCGAAACAAATGGTTCAGCTTCAAATACTTGTGATATACATGATTTACCTTCAACTGCATGCGAAACAAACGAGTTAGCTTCAAATCCAAGCGAAACACATGATTTAGCTTCAAATCAAGCGAAATAGAAGGCTTAGCATCAAATCCATGCGACACAAATTATTTAGCTTCATATACATGTGATACAAGTGATATAGCTTCAAATGCAGGCGAAACACACGAGTGAGCTTTAAATCCAAGCGTAACACATGATTTAACTTCAAATCAATGGGAAGTAGAAGGCTTAGCATCAAATTCATGCAACACAAATCATTTAGCTTCTTATACTTGCGATATAAGTGATATAGCTTCAAATGCAGGCGAAACAAACGAGTGATCTTCAAATCCAACCCTAACACATGATTTAACTTCAAATCAATGGGAAGTAGAAGGCTTAGCATCAAATCCATGCAACGCAAGTTAATTAGCTGCTCATACTTGCGATATAAGTGATCTAGCTTCAAATGCAGGCTAAACAAACGAGTGATCCTCAAATCCAAGCGTAAGACATGATTTAACTTCAAATCAATGGGAAGTAGAAGATGTACCTCCAAATCTATGCGATACAAATGGTTCAGCTTCAAATACTTGTGATATACATGATGTAGCTTCAACTGCATGCGAAACAAACGAGTTAGCTTCAAATCCAAGCGAAACACATGATTTAAATTCAAATCAATGCGAAGTAGAAGATTTAGGTTCAAATACATGCGAAACGAATGGTTCAGCTTCAAATAATTGTGATATACATGATTTAACTTCAACTGCATGCGAAACAAATGAGTTAGCTTCAAATGAATGCGAAGTGTGAGGTTTATCTTCAAATCCATGCGAAACAAATGGTTTAGCTTCAAATACTTGTAATATACATAATTTTGCTTCAGATGCATGCGAAACAAACGATTTAGCTTCACACCCAAGGGAAACACATGATTTAACTTCAAATCAATGCGAAGTAGAAGGCTTAGCATCAAATCCATGCAACACAAATTATTTAGCTTCTTATACTTGCGATATTAGTGATATAGCTTCAAATGCAGGCGAAACAAACGAGTGATCCTCAAATCCAAGCGTAACACATGATTTAACTTCAAATCAATGGGAAGTAGAAGATGTACCTCCAAATCCATGCGAAACAAATGGTTCAGCTTCAAATACTTGCGATATACATGATTTACCTTCAACTGCATGCGAAACAAACGAGTTAGCTTCAAATCCAAGCGAAACACATGATTTAGCTTCAAATCAATGCGAAATAGAAAGCTTAGCATCAAATCCATGCGACACAAACTATTTAGATTCATATACATGTGATACATGTGATATAGCTTCAAGTGCAGGCGAAACACACGAGTGAGATTTAAATCCAAGCGTAACACATGATTTAACTTCAAATCAATGGGAAGTAGAAGGCTTAGCATCAAATTCATGCAACACAAATTATTTAGCTTCTTATATTTGCGATATAAGTGATATAGCTTCAAATGCAGGCGAAACAAACGAGTGAGCTTTAAATCCAAGCGAAACACATGATTTAACTTCAAATCAATGCGAAATAGAAGGCTTAGCTTTAACGCCATGCGAATCGAATGATTTAGGTTCAAATACTTGCGAATATGAGGGATACAGCTTCAAATGCCTGCGAAACCAACCAGTTAGCTTCAAGTCCACGCGAAACACATGATTTAGCTTCAAATCAATGCGACACACATGATTTAGCTTCAAATCAATGCGAAGTAGAAGGCTTAGCTTCAAATCCATTCGAAACACATGGTTTAGATGCAAATCAATGCAATGTAGACGGTTTAGCTTCAAATCCATCTGAAACATATAATTTAGCTTCAGATACTTGCGATATAAGTGATATAGCTTCAAACGCAGACGAAACCAACCAGTTAGCTTCAAATCGAAGCAAAACACATGATTTAGCTTCAAATGCAGGCGAAACAAGTGGCTTAGCTTCAACTACTTGTGATATACATGATTTAGATTCAACTGCATGCGAAACAAACGAGTTAGCTTCAAATACATGCTAAACACATGATTTAGCTTCAAACCAATGCGATGTAGAAGGTTTAGCTTCATATCCGCGCGAAACAAATGATTTACATTCAAATACTTGCGATATAAGTAATATAGCTTCAAATGCAGGAGAGACAAATGAGTTAGCTTCAAATCCACGCGAAACACATGATTCAACTTCAAATCAATATGATGTAGAATGTTTAGCTTCAAATCCGCGCGAAACAAACGATTTAGCTTCAGATACTTGCGATTTAATTGATATAGCTTCAAATGCAGGCGAAACGAACGAGTTAGCTTCAAATCCATGCGAAACACCTTGTTTCTCTTCAAATCAATGCGAAACACGTGATTTAGCTTCAAATTCATGCGAAACGCATGGTTTAGCTTGATATTCATGCGAAACAAATGGTGCTGCTTCAAATACTTGTGATATACATAATTTAGCTTCAACAGCTTGCGAAACAAAGGAGTTAGCTTCAAATCCAAATCAAACACATCAGTTAATTACAAATCGATGCGAAGTAGAAGGCTTAGCTCAAAATAAATGCGAAACAAATAGTTTAGCTTCTAATACTTGTGATATACATGATTTAGCTTCAACTGCATGCCAAACAAACGAGTTAGCTTCAAATGCGTGCGAAACACATGACTTAGTTTCAAATACATGCGATATAAGTGATATAGCTTCAAATCAATGCGAAGTAGAAGGCTTTGCTCCAAATCAATGCGAAACAAATGGTTTAGCTTCAAATACTGGTGATATACATGATTTAGCTTCAAATGAATGCGAAGTAGAAGCCTTATCTTCGAAACCATGCGATACAAATGATTCAGATTCAAATACTTGCGATAAAAGTGATATAGCTTCAAATGCAGGCGAAACAAACGAGTGATCTTCAAATCCAAGCGTAACACATGATTTAACTTCAAATCAATACGAAGTAGAAGATTTAGGTTCAAATACATGCGAAACAAATGGTTCAGCTACAAATACTTGTGATATACATGATTTACCTTCAACTGCATGCGAAACAAACGATTTAGCTTCACACCCAAGGGAAACACATGATTTAGTTTCAAATCAATGCGAAGTAGAAGGCTTAGCTTCAAATCCATGCGAATCAAATGATTCTGCTTCAAGTACTTGTGATATAGTTGATTTAGCTTCAACTGCATGCGAAAGAAACGAGTTAGCTTCAAATCAATGCGAAGTGTGAGGTTTATCTTCAAATCCATGGGAAACAAATGGTTTGGCTTCAAATACTTGTAATATACATAATTTTGCTTCAGATGCATGCGAAACAAACGATTTATCTTCACACCCAAGGGAAACACATGATTTAACTTCAAATCAATGCGAAGTAGAAGGCTTAGCATCAAATCCATGCAACACAAATTATTTAGCTTCTTATACTTGCGATATAAGTGATATAGCTTCAAATGCAGGCGAAACAAACGAGTGATCTTCAAATCCAAGCGCAACACATGATTTAACTTCAAATCAATGCGAAGTAGAAGATTTAGGTTCAAATACATGCGAAACGAATGGTTCAGCTTCAAATACTTGTGATATACATGATTTACCTTCAACTGCATGCGAAACAAACGAGTTAGCTTCAAATCCAAGCAAAACACATGATTTAGCTTCAAATCAATGCGAAATAGAAGCCTTAGCATCAAATCCATGCGACACAAATTATTTAGCTTCATATACATGTGATACAAGTGATATAGCTTCAAATGCAGGCGAAACAAACGAGTGAGCTTTAAATCCAAGCGAAACACATGATTTAACTTCAAATCAATGCGAAATAGAAGGCTTAGCTTTAACGCCATGCGAATCGAATGATTTAGGTTCAAATACTTGCGAATATGAGGGATACAGCTTCAAATGCCTGCGAAACCAACCAGTTAGCTTCAAGTCCACGCGAAACACATGATTTAGCTTCAAATCAATAGAATGTAGAAGGTTTAGCGTCCAATCAATGCGATGTAGAAGGTTTAGCTTCAAATCCATACGAAACACATGATTTACCTTCAAATCAATTCGAAGGACAAGGCTTAGATTCAAATCCATGCGAAACAAATGATTTAGCTTCAAATCAATACGATGTAGAAGGTTTAGCTTCAAATCCATGCGATACACATGATTTAGCTTCAAATCAATGCGATGTAGTAGGTTCAGCTTCAAATCCATGCGGCACATATGATTTAGCTTTAAATACTTGCGATATAAGTGACATAGTTTCAAATGGAGGCAAAACGGACGAGTTAGCTTCAAATCCATGCGAGACACATGATTTAGCTTCAAATCAATGCGATGTAGAAGGTTTCGCTTCAAATCCATGCCATACACAAGATTTAGCTTCAAATCAATCCGATGTAGTAGGTTCAGCTTCAAATCCATGCGACACATACGATTTAGCTTCAAATACTTGCGATATAAGTGATATAGCTTCAAAAGCTGTAGGAACAAACGAGGTAGCTTCAATTCCATGCGAGACACATGATTTAGTTTCAAATCATTGCGATGTAGAAGGTTCAGCTTCAAATCCATACGAAACACATGATTTAGCTTCAAATCAATTCGAAGTACAATGCTTAGCTTCAAACACTTGTGGTGTAAGTGATATAGCTTCTAATGAAGACTAATCAAACGAGTTAGCTTCAAAATCCACGCGATACACATGATTTAGCGTCAAATACTAGCGATATACGTAATTTAGATTTAACTGCATGCGCAACGAACGAGTTAGCTTCGAATCCATGCGAAACACATGATTTAGCTGCAAATCAATGCGGTGTAGAAGGTTTAGCTTCAAATCCATGGGAAAAAAAATGATTTAGTTTCAGATGCTTGCGATATTAGTGATATAGCTTCAAATCCTGACGAAACAAACGGGTTAGCTTCAACTCCATGCGAAACACATGATTTTGCTTCAGATCAATAAGATGTAGCAGGTTTAGCTTCAAATCAATGTGATGTAGAATGTTTAGCTACAAATCCATGCGACACAAATGATTTAGCGTCAGATAATTGCGATATAAGTGATATAGCTTCAAATGCAGGGGAAACAAATGAGTTAGCTTCAAATTCATGCAAAACACACGATTAAGATTCAAATCAATGCTATGTAGAAGGTATAGCTTAAAAAGCAATGCGACGCAAATGATTTAGATTCTGATACTTGCGATATAAGTGATACAGCTTCAAATGAAGGAGAGACAAATGAGTTAGCATCAAATCCAAGCGAAGCACATGATTTAGCTTCAAATCAGTGCGAAGTAGAAGGCTTAGCGTCAAATCCATTCGAGACAAACGATTTGGCTTCAAATACTTGTGGTATAAATGAAGAAGCTTCAAATGAAGGCGAAACAAACGAGTTAAATTCAAATCCAAGCGAAACACATGATTTACCTTCAAATCAATGCGAAGTAGAAGCCTGAGCTTCAAAACCTTGCGACACAATGATTTAGTTTCAAGTATTTGCGATATAAATGATATAGCTTCAAATGCAGACGAAACATACTGGTTAGCTTCAGATCCAAACGAAATATATGACTTAGATCTAAATTGATGCGAAACTAATGATTTAGATACAAACCAATGCGAACTAGATGTCTTAGGTTCAAATCTTTGCGAAACAAACGATTTAGCTTCAGATACTTGCGATATAAGTGATATAGCTTCAAATGCAGGCGAAACAAACGAGTTAGATTCAAATCCATGCGAAACACATAATTTAGCTTCAAATCAATGCGATGTAGAAGGTTTAGTTTCAAATCCATGCGAAACACATGATTTAGCTTCAAATCAACTCGAAGTACAAGGCTAAGATTCAAATCCATGCGAAACAAATGGTTTAGCTACAAATACTTGTGATATACGTTATTTAGATTTAACTGCATGCGCAACGAACGAGTTAGTTTCAAATCCATGCGAAACACATGATTTAGCTGCAAATCAACTGGAAGTACAAGGCTTAGATTCAAATCCATGCGAAACAAATGGTTTAGCTACAAATACTTGTGATATACGTAATTTTGATTTAACTGCATGCGCAACGAACGAGTTAGCTTCAAAAACATGCGAAACACATGGTTTAGCTTCAAATCAATGCGATGTAGAAGGCTAAGCATCAGATCATGCGAATCAAATGGTTCAGCTTCAAATACTTGTGATATAAGTGATCTAGCTTCAAATACAGGCGAAACGAACGAGCTAGCTACAAATCCATGCGAAACACATGATTCAGCTGCAAATCAATGCGATGTAGAAGGTTTAGCTTCAAATCCATGCCAAACACATGATTTAGATTCAAATCCATGGGATGTAGAAGGTTTAGCTTCAAATCCATGCGAAACACATTATTTAGCTGCAAATCAGTGCGAAGTAGAAGGCTCGGGTTCAAATCAATGCGATTCAAATGGTTCATTTTAAATACTTGTGAAAGACATGAGTTAGCTTCAACTGCATGCGAAACACACGATTTAGCTTCAAATCAATGCGATGTAGTAGGTTCAGCTTCAAATCCATGCGACACATATGATTTAGCTTCAAATACTTGCGATATAAGTGATATAGCTTCAAACGCTGGAGGAACAAACGAGGAAGCTTCAATTCCATGCGAAACAAATGATTTAACTTCAAATCAATGCGTAGTAGAAGGCTTAGCTTCAGATCCATGCGATACACAAGATTTAGCTTCAAATCAATGCGATGTAGTAGGTTCAGCTTCAAATCCATGCGATATAAGTTATATAGCTTCAAAAGCAGGAGGAACAAACGAGGTAGCTTCAATTCCATGCGAAACAAATGATTTAGCTTCAAATCAATGCGAAGTAGAAGGCGTAGCTTCAAATCCATGCGAAACAAATGGTTTAGCTACAAATACTTGTGACATACATTATTTAGCTACAACTGCATGCGAAACTAACGAGTTAGCTTAAAATCCATGCGAAACACACGATTTATCGTCAAATCAATGCGATGTAGAAGGCTTAGCTTCAAATCCATGCGAAACAAATGGTTTAGCTAGAAATGCTTGTGATATACATTATTTAGCTACAACTGCATGTGAAACAAACGAGTTAGCTTCAAATCCATGCGAAACACACTATTTAGCTTCAAATCAATGCGATGTAGAAGGTTTAGCTTCAAATCCATGCGAAACACATTATTTAGCTGCAAATCAGTGCGAAGTAGAAGGTTCAGGTTCAAATCCATGCGATTCAAATGGTTCATCTTCAAATACTTGTGAAAGACATGATTTAGCTTCAATTCCATGCGAAACACATGATTTAGGTTCAAATCAATAAGATGTAGCAGGTTTAGCTTCAAGTCAATGCGATGTGGAATGTTTAGCTTCAAATCCATGCGACACAAATGATTTAGCGTTAGATACTTGCGATACAAGGGATATAGCTTCAAATGCAGGGGAAACAAACGAGTTAGCTTGAAGTCCATGCGAAACACATGATTTAGCTGCAAATCAATGCGATGTAGAAGGTTTAGCTTCAAATCCATGCGAAACAAATGATTTAGCATCAGATACTTGTTATATAAGTGATATAGCTTCAAATGCAGAGCAAACAAACGAGTTAGCTTCAAATCCATGCAAAGCACATGACTAAGCTGCAAATCAATGCGATGTAGAAGTTTTAGCTTCAAATCCATGCGAAACACATGATTTAGCTTCAAATCAACTCGAAGTACAAGGCTAAGATTCAAATCTATGCGAAACAAATGGTTTAGCTACAAATACTTGTGATATACGTAATTTAGATTTAACTGCATGCGCAACGAACGAGTTAGCTTCGAATCCATGCGAGACACATGATTTAGCTTCAAATCAATGCGATGTAGAAGGTTTCGCTTCAAATCCATGCCATACACAAGATTTAGCTTCAAATCAATCCGATGTAGTAGGTTCAGCTTCAAATCCATGCGACACATACGATTTAGCTTCAAATACTTGCGATATAAGTGATATAGCTTCAAAAGCTGTAGGAACAAACGAGGTAGCTTCAATTCCATGCGAGACACATGATTTAGTTTCAAAACATTGCGATGTAGAAGGTTCAGCTTCAAATCCATACGAAACACATGATTTAGCTTCAAATCAATTCGAAGTACAATGCTTAGCTTCAAACACTTGTGGTGTAAGTGATATAGCTTCTAATGAAGACTAATCAAACGAGTTAGCTTCAAAATCCACGCGATACACATGATTTAGCGTCAAATACTAGCGATATACGTGATGTAGGTTCAACTGCAGTCGAAACGAACGATTTAGCTTCAAATCCATGCGAAACACATGATTTAGCTGCAAATCAATGTGATGTAGAAGGTTTAGCGTCAAATCCATGCGATACACAAGATTTATATTCAAATCAATGCGATGTAGAAGGTTCAGCTTCAAATCCATGCGACACATATGATTTAGCTTCAAATACTTGCGATATAAGTGATATAGCTTCAAACGCTGGAGGAACAAACGAGGAAGCTTCAATTCCATGCGAAACAAATGATTTAACTTCAAATCAATGCGTACTAGAAGGCTTAGCTTCAGATCCATGCGATACACAAGATTTAGCTTCAAATCAATGCGATGTAGTAGGTTCAGCTTCAAATCCATGCGATATAAGTTATATAGCTTCAAAAGCAGGAGGAACAAACGAGGTAGCTTCAATTCCATGCGAAACAAATGATTTAGCTTCAAATCAATGCGAAGTAGAAGGAGTAGCTTCAAATCCATGCGAAACAAATGGTTTAGCTACAAATACTTGTGACATACATTATTTAGCTACAACTGCATGCGAAACTAACGAGTTAGCTTCAAATCCATGCGAAACACACGATTTATCTTCAAATCAATGCGATGTAGAAGTCTTAGCTTCAAATCCATGCGAAACAAATGGTTTAGCTAGAAATGCTTGTGATATACATTATTTAGCTACAACTGCATGTGAAACAAACGAGTTAGCTTCAAATCCATGCGAAACACACTATTTAGCTTCAAATCAATGCGATGTAGAAGGTTCAGCTTCAAATCCATGCGACACATATGATTTAGCTTGAAATACTTGCGATATAAGTGATATAGCTTCAAAAGCTGTAGGAACAAACGTGGTAGCTTCAATTCCATGCGAGATACTTGATTTAGCTTCAAATCAATGCTATTTAGAAGGTTTAGTTTCAAGTCCACGCGTAACACATGATTTAGCTTCAAATACTTGCGATATAGGTGATATAGCTTCGAATACAGGCGAAACGAACGAGTTAGCTTCAAATCCATGCGAAACACATGATTTAGTTTCAAATCAATGCGATGTAGAAGGTTTACCTTCAAATCCATGCAAAACACGTGATTTATCTTCCAATTAATGCGAAGTAGAAGGCTTAGCTTCAAATCCATGCGAATCAAATGGTTTATCTTCAAATACTTGTTATTTAGCTACAACTGCATGCGAAACTAACGAGTTAGCTTCAAATCCATGCCATACACAAGATTTAGCTTCAAATCAATGCGATGTAGTAGGTTCAGCTTCAAATCCATGCGACACATATGATTAAGCTTCAAATACTTGCGATATAAGTGATATAGCTTGAAAAGCTGTAGGAACAAACGAGCTAGCTTCAATTCCATGCGAGACACATGATTTAGCTTCAAATCAATGCGATGTAGAAGGTTCAGCTTCAAATCCATACGAAACACATGATTTAGCTTCAAATCAATTCGAAGTACAATGCTTAGATTCAAATCCATGCGAAACAAATGCTTTAGCTTCAAATCAATGCGAAGTAGAAGGCGTAGCTTCAAATCCATGCAAAACAAATGGTTTAGCTACAAATACTTGTGATATACATTATTTAGCTACAACTGCATGCGAAACAAACGAGTTAGCTTCAAATCCATACGAAACACATGATTTAGCTTCAAATCGATTCGAAGGACAAGGCTTAGATTCAAATCCATGCGAAACAAATGATTTAGCTTCAAATGAATGCGAAGTAGAAGGCTTAGCTTCAAATCCATGCAAAACAAATGGTTTAGCTACAAATACTTGTGATATACATTATTTAGCTACAACTGCATGCGAAACTAACGAGTTAGCTTCAAATTCATGCGCTACACATGATTTAGCTTCAAATCAATGCGATGTGGAAGGTTTAGCTTCAAATCCATGCGAAACACATGATTTAGCTTCAAAACAATTCGAAGTACAATGCTTTGATTCAAATCCATGCGAAAGAAATGGTTTA
Source organism: Megalopta genalis (assembly GCF_051020955.1). NCBI lineage: Eukaryota > Metazoa > Arthropoda > Insecta > Hymenoptera > Halictidae > Megalopta > Megalopta genalis. The sequence goes on along the minus strand of NW_027476886.1, from coordinate 16,001 downwards.
GCTACAAATACTTGTGATATACATTATTTAGCTACAACTGCATGCGAAACGAACGAGTCAGCTTCAAATCCATGCGATACACATGATTTAGCTTCAAATCAATGCGATGTTGAAGGTTTAGCTTCAAATCCATGCGATACACAAGATTTAGCTTCAAATCAGTGCGATGTAGTAGGTTCAGCTTCAAATCCATGCGACACATATGATTTAGCTTCAAATACTTGCGATATAAGTGATATAGCTTCAAGTGCAGGCGAAACAAACGAGTGATCTTCAAATCCAAGCGTAACACATGATTTAACTTCAAATCAATGGAAAGTAGAAGTCTTAGCATCAAATCCATGCAACACAAGTTATTTAGCTTCTCATACTTGCGATATAAGTGATCTAGCTTCAAATGCAGGCGAAACAAACGAGTGAGCTTTAAATCAAGCGAAACACATGATTTAACTTGAAATCAATGCGAAGTAGAAGATTTAGGTTCAAATACATGCGAAACAAATGGTTCAGCTTCAAATACTTGTGATATACATGATTTACCTTCAACTGCATGCGAAACAAACGAGTTAGCTTCAAATCCAAGCGAAACACATGATTTAGCTTCAAATCAATTCGAAGTAGAAGGCTTAGCTTCAAATCCATGAGAAACAAATGGTTCAGCTTCAAACACTTGTGATATACATGATTTTGCTTCAGCTGCATGCGAAACAAACGATTTAGCTTCACACCCATGGGAAACACATGATTTAACTTCAAATCAATGCGAAGTAGAAGGCTTAGCAACAAATCCATGGAACACAAATTATTTAGCTTCTTATACTTGCTATACAAGTGATATAGCTTCAAATGCAGGCGAAACAAACGAGTGAGCTTTAAATCCAAGCGTAACACATGATTTAGCTTCAAATCAATGCGAAATAGAAGGCTTAGCATCAAATCCATACGACACAAATTATTTAGCTTCATATACATGCGATTCAAGCGATATAGCTTCAAATGCAGGTGAAACACACGAGTGAGCTGTAAATCCAAGCGTAACACATGATTTATCTTGAAATCAATGGGAAGTAGATTTACCTTCAAATCCATGCGAAACAAATGGTTTAGCTTCAAATACTTGTGATATACATGATTTAGCTTCAACTGCATGCGATACAAAAGAGTTAGCTTCAAATCCAAGCGAAACACATGATTTAGCTTCAAATCAATTCGAAGTAGAAGGCTTAGCTTCAAATCCATGAGAAACAAATGGTTCAGCTTCAAACACTTGTGATATACATCATTTAACTTCAACTGCAAGTGAAACAAACGAGTTAGCTACAAATTCAAAGGAATCACATCATTTAATTTCAAATCAATGCGAACTAGAGTGCTTACCTTCAAATCAATGCGAAACAAATCGTTTAGCATCAATACTTGTGATATACATGATTTTGCTTCAGCTGCTTGCGAAACAAACGATTTAGCTTCACACCCAAGGGAAACACATGATTTAACTTCAAATCAGTGCGAAGTAGAAGGCTCGGGTTCAAATCAATGCGATTCAAATGGTTCATCTTGAAATACTTGTGAAAGACATGTTTTAGCTTCAACTGCATGCGAAACAAATGATTTAGCTTCAAATCAATGCGATGTAGAAGGTTTAGCAACAAATCCATGCGATACACATGATTTAGCTTCGAATACTTGCGATATAAGTGATATAGCTTCAAATACAGGCGAAACGAACGAGTTAGCTTCAAATCCATGGGAAGGACATGATTCAGCTGCAAATCAATGCGATGTAGAAGTTTTAGCTTCAAATCCATGCGAATCAAATGGTTTAGCTTCAAATACTTGTGATATACGTTATTTAGATTTAACTGCGTGCGCAACGAACGAGTTAGCTTCAAATCCATGCGAAACACATTATTTAGCTTCAAATCAATGCGATGTAGAAGGTTTAGCTTCAAATCCATACGAAACACATGATTTAGCTTTAAATCAATTCGAAGGACAAGGCTTATATTCAAATCCATGCGAAACAAATAATTTAGCTTCAAATCAATGCGATGTAGAAGGTTTAGCTTCAAATCCATGCGATACACATTATTTAGCTGCAAATAGGTGCGAAGTAGAAGGCTTGGGTTCAAATCAATGCGACTCAAATGGTTCATCTTCAAATACTTGTGAAAGACATGATTCAGCTTCAACTGCATGCGAAACACATGATTTAGCTGCAAATCAATGCGATGAAGGAGGTTTAGCTTCAAATCCATGCGAAACAAATGATATAGCTTCAAACACTTGGGGCATAAATGATATAGCTTCAATTGAAGACTAATCAAACGAGTTAGCTTCAAAATCCACGCGATACACATGATTTAGCTACAAATATTAGCGATATAAGTGATGTAGATTCAACTGCAGGCGAAACGAACGAGTTAGCTTCAAATCCATGCGAAACACATGATTTATCTGCAAATCAATGCGACGTAGAAGGTTTAGTTTCAAATCCATGCGATACACAAAATTTAGCTTCAAATCAATGCGATGTAGAGGGTTTAGCTTGAAATCCATGCAAAACACGTGATTTAACTTCTAATTAATGCGAAGTAGAAGGCTTAGCTTCAAATCCATGCAAGACAAATGGTTTAGCTACAAATACCTGTGATATACATCATTTAGCTACAACTGCATGCTATATGAACGAGTTAGCTTCAAATCCATGAGATTCACATGATTTAGCTTCAAATCAATGCGATGTAGAAGGTTCAGCTTCAAATCCATGCGGTATAAGTGATATAGCTTCAAAAGCAGGAGGAACAAACGAGGTAGCTTCAAATCAATGCGAAGTAGAAGGCGTAGCTTCAAATCCATACGAAACACATGATTTAGCTTCAAATCAATTCGAAGTACAATGCTTAGATTCAAATCCATGCGAAACAAATGATTTAGCTTCAAATGAATGCGAAGTAGAAGGCTTAGCTTCAAATCCATGCGAATCAAATGGTTTAGCTTCAAATACTTGTGATATACGTTATTTAGATTTAACTGCATGCGCAACGAACGAGTTAGCTTCAAATCCAAGCGAAACACATGATTTAGCTGCAAATCAATGCGATGTAGAAGGTTTAGCTTCAAATCCATGCGAAACAAATGATATAGCTTCAAACACTTGGGGTGTAAGTGATATGGCTTCAAATGAAGACTAATCAAACGAGTTAGCTTCAAAATCCACGCGTTACACATGATTTAGCTGCAAATACTTGCGATATAAGTGATGTAGATTCAACTGCAGGCGAAACGAACGAGTTAGCTTCAAATCCATGCGAAACACATGATTTAGCTGCAAATCAATGCGATGTAGAAGGTTTAGCTTCAAAACAATAAGAGGTAGAAGGTTTAGCTTCAAATCAATAGAATGTAGAAGGTTTCGCTTCAAATCAATCCGATGTAGAAGGTTTAGCTTCAAATCCATACGAAACACATGATTTAGCTTCAAATCATTTCGAAGGACAAGGCTTAGATACAAATCCATGCGAAACAAATGATTTAGCTTCAAATCAATGCGATGTAGAAGGTTTAGATTCAAATCCATGCGATACACACGATTTAGCTTCAAATCAATGCGATGTAGTAGGTTCAGCTTCAAATCCATGCGGCACATATGATTTAGCTTTAAATACTTGCGATATAAGTGACATAGTTTCAAATGGAGGCGAAACGAACGAGTTAGCTTCAAATCCATGCGATACACAAGAGTTAGCTTCAAATCAATGCGATGTAGAAGGTTCAGCTTCAAATCCATGCGAAACAAATGATATAGCTTCAAACACTTCGGGTATAAATGATATAGCTTCAAATGAAGACTAATCAAACGAGTTAGCTTCAAAATCCACGCGATACACATGATTTAGCTTCAAATATTAGCGATGTAGAAGGTTTAGCTTCAAAGCCATGCGATACACAAGATTTAGCTTCAAATCAATGCGATGTAGTTGGTTCAGCTTCAAACCCATACGAAACACATGATTTAGCTTCAAATCAATTCGAAGGACAAGGCTTAGATTCAAAACCATGCGAAACAAATGATTTAGCTTCAAATCAATGCGATGTAGAAGGTTTAGCTTCAAATCCATGCGATACACATGATTTAGCTTCAAATACTTGCGATATAAGTGATGTAGATTCAACTGCAGGCGAAACGAACGAGTTAGCTTCAAATCCATGCGCATCACATGATTCAGCTGCAAAGCAATGCGATGTAGAAGGTTCAGCTTCACATCCATGCGAAACAAATGATATAGCTTCAAACACTTCAGGTATAAATGATATAGTTTCAAATGAAGACTAATCAAACGGGTTAGCTTCAAAATCCACGCGATACACATGATTTAGCTTCAAATATTAGCGATGTAGAAGGTTTAGCTTCATATCCATGCGATACACATGATTTAGCTTCAAATCAATGCGATGTAGAAGGTTTAGCTTCAAATCCATGCGATACACAAGATTTAGCTTCAAATCAATGCGATGTAGTAGGTTCAGCTTCAAATCCATGCGGCACATATGATTTAGCTTTAAATACTTGCAATATAAGTGACATAGTTTCAAATGGAGGCGAAACGAACGAGTTAGCTTCAAATCCATGCCATACACAAGATTTAGCTTCAAGTCAATGCGATGAAGTAGGTTCAGCTTCAAATCCATGCGACACATATGATTTAGCTTCAAACACTTGCGATATAAGTGATGTAGATTCAACTGCAAGCAAAACGAACGAGTTAGCTTCAAATCCATGCGAAACACATGATTCAGCTGCAAATCAATGCGATGTAGAAGGATTAGCTTCAAATCCATGCGAAACACATTATTTAGCTGCAAATCAGTGCGAAGTAGAAGGCTCGGGTTCAAATCAATGCGATTCAAATGGTTCATCTTGAAATACTTGTGAAAGACATGATTTAGCTTCAACTGCATGCGAAACAAATGATTTAGCTTCAAATCAATGCGATGTAAAAGGTTTAGCAACAAATCCATGCGATACACATGATTTAGCTTCGAATACTTGCGATATAAGTGATATAGCTTCAAATACAGGCGAAACGAACGAGTTAGCTTCAAATCCATGGGAAGGACATGATTCAGCTGCAAATCAATGCGATGTAGAAGTTTTAGCTTCAAATCCATGCGAATCAAATGGTTTAGCTTCAAATACTTGTGATATACGTTATTTAGATTTAACTGCGTGCGCAACGAACGAGTTAGCTTCAAATCCATGCGAAACACATTATTTAGCTTCAAATCAATGCGATGTAGAAGGTTTAGCTTCAAATCCATACGAAACACATGATTTAGCTTTAAATCAATTCGAAGGACAAGGCTTATATTCAAATCCATGCGAAACAAATAATTTAGCTTCAAATCAATGCGATGTAGAAGGTTTAGCTTCAAATCCATGCGATACACATTATTTAGCTGCAAATAGGTGCGAAGTAGAAGGCTTGGGTTCAAATCAATGCGACTCAAATGGTTCATATTCAAATACTTGTGAAAGACATGATTCAGCTTCAACTGCATGCGAAACACATGATTTAGCTGCAAATCAATGCGATGAAGGAGGTTTAGCTTCAAATCCATGCGAAACAAATGATATTGCTTCAAACACTTGGGGCATAAATGATATAGCTTCAATTGAAGACTAATCAAACGAGTTAGCTTCAAAATCCACGCGATACACATGATTTAGCTACAAATATTAGCGATATAAGTGATGTAGATTCAACTGCAGGCGAAACGAACGAGTTAGCTTCAAATCCATGCGAAACACATGATTTATCTGCAAATCAATGCGACGTAGAAGGTTTAGTTTCAAATCCATGCGATACACAAAATTTAGCTTCAAATCAATGCGATGTAGAGGGTTTAGCTTCAAATCCATGCAAAACACGTGATTTAACTTCCAATTAATGCGAAGCAGAAGGCTTAGCTTCAAATCCATGCAAGACAAATGGTTTAGCTACAAATACCTGTGATATACATCATTTAGCTACAACTGCATGCTATACGACCGAGTTAGCTTCAAATCCATGAGATTCACATGATTTAGCTTCAAATCAATTTCGATGTAGAAGGTTCAGCTTCAAATCCATGCGGTATAAGTGATATAGCTTCAAAAGCAGGAGGAACAAACGAGGTAGCTTCAAATCAATGCGAAGTAGAAGGCGTAGCTTCAAATCCATACGAAACACATGATTTAGCTTCAAATCAATTCGAAGTACAATGCTTAGATTCAAATCCATGCGAAACAAATGATTTAGCTTCAAATGAATGCGAAGTAGAAGGCTTAGCTTCAAATCCATGCGAATCAAATGGTTTAGCTTCAAATACTTGTGATATACGTTATTTAGATTTAACTGCGTGCGCAACGAACGAGTTAGCTTCAAATCCATGCGAAACACATTATTTAGCTTCAAATCAATGCGATGTAGAAGGTTTAGCTTCAAATCCATACGAAACACATTATTTAGCTTTAAATCAATTCGAAGGACAAGGCTTATATTCAAATCCATGCGAAACAAATAATTTAGCTTCAAATCAATGCGATGTAGAAGGTTTAGCTTCAAATCCATGCGATACACATTATTTAGCTGCAAATAGGTGCGAAGTAGAAGGCTTGGGTTCAAATCAATGCGACTCAAATGGTTCATATTCAAATACTTGTGAAAGACATGATTCAGCTTCAACTGCATGCGAAACACATGATTTAGCTGCAAATCAATGCGATGAAGGAGGTTTAGCTTCAAATCCATGCGAAACAAATGATATTGCTTCAAACACTTGGGGCATAAATGATATAGCTTCAATTGAAGACTAATCAAACGAGTTAGCTTCAAAATCCACGCGATACACATGATTTAGCTACAAATATTAGCGATATAAGTGATGTAGATTCAACTGCAGGCGAAACGAACGAGTTAGCTTCAAATCCATGCGAAACACATGATTTATCTGCAAATCAATGCGACGTAGAAGGTTTAGTTTCAAATCCATGCGATACACAAAATTTAGCTTCAAATCAATGCGATGTAGAGGGTTTAGCTTCAAATCCATGCAAAACACGTGATTTAACTTCCAATTAATGCGAAGCAGAAGGCTTAGCTTCAAATCCATGCAAGACAAATGGTTTAGCTACAAATACCTGTGATATACATCATTTAGCTACAACTGCATGCTATACGACCGAGTTAGCTTCAAATCCATGAGATTCACATGATTTAGCTTCAAATCAATTTCGATGTAGAAGGTTCAGCTTCAAATCCATGCGGTATAAGTGATATAGCTTCAAAAGCAGGAGGAACAAACGAGGTAGCTTCAAATCAATGCGAAGTAGAAGGCGTAGCTTCAAATCCATACGAAACACATGATTTAGCTTCAAATCAATTCGAAGTACAATGCTTAGATTCAAATCCATGCGAAACAAATGATTTAGCTTCAAATGAATGCGAAGTAGAAGGCTTAGCTTCAAATCCATGCGAATCAAATGGTTTAGCTTCAAATACTTGTGATATACGTTATTTAGATTTAACTGCATGCGCAACGAACGAGTTAGCTTCAAATCCAAGCGAAACACATGATTTAGCTGCAAATCAATGCGATGTAGAAGGTTTAGCTTCAAATCCATGCGAAACAAATGATATAGCTTCAAACACTTGGGGTGTAAGTGATATAGCTTCAAACGAAGACTAATCAAACGAGTTAGCTTGAAAATCCACGCGTTACACATGATTTAGCTGCAAATACTTGCGATATAAGTGATGTAGATTCAACTGCAGGCGAAACGAACGAGTTAGCTTCAAATCCATGCGAAACACATGATTTAGCTGCAAATCAATGCGATGTAGAAGGTTTAGCTTCAAAACAATAAGAGGTAGAAGGTTTAGCTTCAAATCAATAGAATGTAGAAGGTTTCGCTTCAAATCAATCCGATGTAGAAGGTTTAGCTTCAAATCCATACGAAACACATGATTTAGCTTCAAATCATTTCGAAGGACAAGGCTTAGATACAAATCCATGCGAAACAAATGATTTAGCTTCAAATCAATGCGATGTAGAAGGTTTAGATTCAAATCCATGCGATACACACGATTTAGCTTCAAATCAATGCGATGTAGTAGGTTCAGCTTCAAATCCATGCGGCACATATGATTTAGCTTTAAATACTTGCGATATAAGTGACATAGTTTCAAATGGAGGCGAAACGAACGAGTTAGCTTCAAATCCATGCGATACACAAGAGTTAGCTTCAAATCAATGCGATGTAGAAGGTTCAGCTTCAAATCCATGCGAAACAAATGATATAGCTTCAAACACTTCGGGTATAAATGATATAGCTTCAAATGAAGACTAATCAAACGAGTTAGCTTCAAAATCCACGCGATACTCATGATTTAGCTTCAAATATTAGCGATGTAGAAGGTTTAGCTTCAAAGCCATGCGATACACAAGATTTAGCTTCAAATCAATGCGATGTAGTTGGTTCAGCTTCAAACCCATACGAAACACATGATTTAGCTTCAAATCAATTCGAAGGACAAGGCTTAGATTCAAAACCATGCGAAACAAATGATTTAGCTTCAAATCAATGCGATGTAGAAGGTTTAGCTTCAAATCCATGCGATACACATGATTTAGCTTCAAATACTTGCGATATAAGTGATCTAGCTTCAAATACAGGCGAAACGAACGAGTTAGCTTCAAATCCATGCGAATCACATGATTCAGCTGCAAAGCAATGCGATGTAGAAGGTTCAGCTTCACATCCATGCGAAACAAATGATATAGCTTCAAACACTTCGGGTATAAATGATATAGTTTCAAATGAAGACTAATCAAACGAGTTAGCTTCAAAATCCACGCGATACACATGATTTAGCTTCAAATATTAGCGATGTAGAAGGTTTATCTTCAAATCCATGCGATACACAAGATTTAGCTTCAAATCAATGCGATGTAGTAGGTTCAGCTTCAAATCCATGCGACACATCTGATTTAGCTTCAAATACTTGCGATATAAGTGATGTAGCTTCAAAAGCTGTAGGAACAAGCGAGGTAGCTTCAATACCATGCGAGAAACATGATTTAGCTTCAAATCAATGCGATGTAGAAGGTTTAGCTTCAAATTCACGCGAAACATATGATTTAGCTTCAAACACTTGGGGTATAAGTAATATAGCTTCAAATGCAGACTAATCAACCGATTTAGCTTCAAAATCCACGCGTTACACATGATTTAGCTGCAAATACTTGCGATATAAGTGATGTAGATTCAACTGCAGGCGAAACGAACGAGTTAGCTTCAAATCCATGCGAAACACATGATTTAGCTGCAAATCAATGCGATGTAGAAGGTTTAGCTTCAAAACAATAAGAGATGGAAGGTTTAGCTTCAAATCAATAGGATGTAGAAGGTTTCGCTTCAAATCAATCCGATGTAGAAGGCTTAGCTTCAAATCCATACGAAACACATGATTTAGCTTCAAATCAATTCGAAGGACAAGGCTTAGATACAAATCCGTGCGAAACAAATGATTTAGCTTCAAATCAATGCGATGTAGAAGGTTTAGCTTCAAATTCATGCGATACACAAGATTTAGCTTCAAATCAATGCGATGTAGTAGGTTCAGCTTCAAATCCATGCGGCACATATGATTTAGCTTTAAATACTTGCGATATAAGTGACATAGTTTCAAATGAAGGCGAAAGGAACGAGTTAGCTTCAAATCCATGCGAGACACATGATTTAGCTTCTAATCAATGCGATGTAGAAGGTTTAGCTTCAAATCCACGCGAAACAAATGATTTAGCTTCAAACAATTGGGGTATAAGTGATATAGCTTCAAATGCAGACTAACCAAACGAGTTAGCTTCAAAATCCACGCGATACACATGATTTAGCTTCAAACACTTGCGATATAAGTAATGTAGATTCAACTGCAGGCACAACGAACGAGTTAGCTTCAAATCCATGCGATACACAAGAGTTAGCTTCAAATCAAAGCGATGTAGAAGGTTCAGCTTCAAATCCATGTGACACATATGATTTAGCTTCAAATAGTTGCGATATAAGTGATATAGCTTCAAAAGTTGGAGGAACAAACGAGGTGGCTTCAATTCCATGCGAAACAAATGATTTAACTTCAAATCGATGTGAAGTAGAAGGCTTAGCTTCAGATCCATGCGATACACAAGATTTAGCTTCAAATCAATGCGATGTAGTTGGTTCAGCTTCAAACCCATACGAAACACATGATTTAGCTTCAAATCAATTCGAAGGACAAGGCTTAGATTCAAATCCATGCGAAACAAATGATTTAGCTTCAAATCAATGCGATGTAGAAGGTTTAGCTTCAAATCCATGCGATACACATGATTTAGCTTCAAATACTTGTGATATAAGTGATCTAGCTTCAAATACAGGCGAAACGAACGAGTTAGCTTCAAATCCATGCGAATCACATGATTCAGCTGCAAAGCAATGCGATGTAGAAGGTTCAGCTTCAAATCCATGCGAAACAAATGATATAGCTTCAAACACTTCGGGTATAAATGATATAGTTTCAAATGAAGACTAATCAAACGAGTTAGCTTCAAAATCCACGCGATACACATGATTTAGCTTCAAATATTAGCGATGTAGAAGGTTTATCTTCAAATCCATGCGATACACAAGATTTAGCTTCAAATCAATGCGATGTAGTAGGTTCAGCTTCAAATCCATGCGACACATCTGATTTAGCTTCAAATACTTGCGATATAAGTGATGTAGCTTCAAAAGCTGGAGGAACAAACGAGGTGGCTTCAATTCCATGCGAAACAAATGATTTAGCTTCAAATCAATGCGAAGTAGAAGGCGTAGCTTCAAATCCATGTGAAACAAATGGTTTAGCTACAAATACTTGTGATATAGATTATTTAGATACAACTGCATGCGAAACTAACGAATTAGCTTCAAATCCATGGGAAACACACGATTTATCTTCAAATCAATGCGATGTAGAAGGTTTGCTTCAAATCAATAAGACGTAGATGGTTTAGCTTCAAATCAATACAATATAGAATGTTTAGCTTCAAATAAATGTGATGTAGAAGTTTTAGCTTCAAATCCATACGACACACGTGATTTAGATTCAAATCAATTCGAAGGACAAGGCTTAGATTCAAATCCATGCGAAACAAATGATTTAGCTTCAAATGAATGCGAAGTAGAAGGCTTGGCTTCAAATCCATGCAAAACAAATGGTTTAACTACAAATACTTGTGATATACATTATTTAGATACAACTGCATGCGAAACAAACGAGTTAACTTCAAATCCATGCGATACACATGATTTAGCTTCAAATCAATGCGATGTAGAAGGTTTAGCTTCAAATCCATGCCATACACAAGATTTAGCTTCAAGTCAATGCGATGAAGTAGGTTCAGCTTCAAATCCATGCGACACATATGATTTAGCTTCAAATACTTGCGATATAAGTGATATAGCTTTAAAAGCTGTAGGAACAAACGAGGTAGCTTCAATTCCACGCGATACACATGATTCAGCTTCAAACACTTGCGATATAAGTGATGTTGATTCACCTGCAAGCAAAACGAACGAGTTAGCTTCAAATCCATGCGAAACACATGATTCAGCTGCAAATCAATGCGATGTAGAAGGATTAGCTTCAAATCCATGCGAAACACATTATTTAGCTGCAAATCAGTGCGAAGTAGAAGGCTCGGGTTCAAATCAATGCGATTCAAATGGTTCATCTTGAAATACTTGTGAAAGACATGATTTAGCTTCAACTGCATGCGAAACAAATGATTTAGCTTCAAATCAATGCGATGTAGGAGGTTTAGCAACAAATCCATGCGATACACATGATTTAGCTTCGAATACTTGCGATATAAGTGATATAGCTTCAAATACAGGCGAAACGAACGAGTTAGCTTCAAATCCATGCGAAAGACATGATTCAGCTGCAAATCAATGCGATGTAGAAGTTTTAGCTTCAAATCCATGCGAATCAAATGGTTTAGCTTCAAATACTTGTTATATACGTTATTTAGATTTAACTGCGTGCGCAACGAACGAGTTAGCTTCAAATCCATGCGAAACACATTATTTAGCTTCAAGTCAATGCGATGTAGAAGGTTTAGCTTCAAATCCATACGAAACACATGATTTAGCTTTAAATCAATTCGAAGGACAAGGCTTATATTCAAATCCATGCGAAACAAATAATTTAGCTTCAAATCAATGCGATGTAGAAGGTTTAGCTTCAAATCCATGCGATACACATTATATAGCTGCAAATAGGTGCGAAGTAGAAGGCTTGGGTTCAAATCAATGCGACTCAAATGGTTCATCTTCAAATACTTGTGAAAGACATGATTTAGCTTCAACTGCATGCGAAACACATGATTTAGCTTCAAATCAATGTGATGTAGACGGTTTAGCTTCAAATCCATGCGATACACAAGATTTAGCTTCAAATCAATGCGATGTAGAAGGTTCAGCTTCAAATCCATGCGACACATATGATTTAGCTTCAAATCAATGCGAAGTAGAAGGAGTAGCTTCAAATCCATGCAAAACAAATGGTTTAGCTACGAATACTTGTGATATACATTATTTAGCTACAACTGCATGCGAAACTAACGAGTTAGCTTCAAATCCATGCGCGACACATGATTTAACTTCTAATCAATGCGATGTAGAAGGTTTAGCTTCAAATCCACGCGAAACAAATGATTTAGCTTCAAACACTTGGGGTATAAGTGATATAGCTTCAAATGCAGACTAATCAAACGAGTTAGTTTCAAAATCCACGCGATACACATGACTTAGCTATGATTTAGCTTCATCTGCATGCGAAACACATGATTTATCTTCCAATTAATGCGAAGTAGAAGGCTTATCTTCAAATCCATGCGAATTAAAGGGTGTAGCTTCAAATACTTGTGATATACGTTATTTAGATTTAACTGCATGCGCAACGAACGAGTTAGCTTCTAATCCATGCGAAACACATGATTTAGCTGCAAATCAATGCGATGAAGAAGGTTTAGCATAAAATCCATGCGAAACAAATGATATAGCTTCAAACACTTTGAGTGTAAGTGATATAGCTTCAAATGAAGACTAATCAAACGAGTTAGCTTCAAAATCCACGCGATACACATGATTTAGCTTCAAATACTAGCGATATAAGTGATGTAGATTCAACTGCAGGCGAAACGAACCAGTTAGCTTCAAATCCATGCGAAACACATGATTTAGCTGCAAATCAATGCGACTCAAATGGTTCATCTTCAAATACTTGTGAAAGACATGATTTAGCTTCAAATCAATTCGAAGTACAATGCTTAGATTCAAATCCATGCGAAACAAATGATTTAGCTTCAAATGAATGCGAAGTAGAAGGCTTAGCTTCAAATCCATGCAAAACAAATGGTTTAGCTACCAATACTTGTGATATACGTTATTTAGCTACAACTGCATGCGAAACGAACGAGTTAGCTTCACATCCATGCGATACACATGATTTAGCTTCAAATCAATGCGATGTGAAAGGTTTAGCTTCAAATCCATGCGAAACACATGATTTAGCTGCAAATCAATGTGATGTAGACGGTTTAGCTTCAAATCCATGCGATACACAAGATTTAGCTTCAAATCAATGCGATGTAGATGGTTCAGCTTCAAATCCATGCGACACATATGATTTAGCTTCAAATCAATGCGAAGTAGAAGGAGTAGCTTCAAATCCATGCAAAACAAATGGTTTAGCTACGAATACTTGTGATATACATTATTTAGCTACAACTGCATGCGAAAATAACGAGTTAGCTTCAAATCCATGCGCGACACATAATTTAGCTGCAAATCAATGCGATGAAGAAGGTTTAGCTTCAAATCAATAGAATGTAGAAGGTTTAGCTTCAAATCAATGCGATGTAGAAGGTTTAGCTTCAAACCCATACGAAACACATGATTTAGCTTCAAATCAATTCGAAGGACAAGGCTTAGATTCAAATCCATGCGAAACAAATGATTTAGCTTCAAACACTTGGGGTATAAGTGATATAGCTTCAAATGCAGACTAATCAAACGATTTAGCTTCAAATCAATGCGATGTAGAAGGTTTAGATTCAAATCCATGCGATACACAAGATTTAGCTTCAAATCAATGCGATGTAGTAGGTTCAGCTTCAAATCCATGCGACACATATGATTTAGCTTTAAATACTTGCGATATAAGTGACATAGTTTCAAATGGAGGCGAAACGAACGAGTTAGCTTCAAATCCATGCGAGACACATGATTTAGCTTCTAATCAATGCGATGTAGAAGGTTTAGCTTCAAATCCACGCGAAACAAATGATTTAGCTTCAAACACTTGGGGTATAAGTGATATAGCTTCAAATGCAGACTAATCAACCGATTTAGCTTCAAAATCCACGCGTTACACATGATTTAGCTGCAAATACTTGCGATATAAGTGATGTAGATTCAACTGCAGGCGAAACGAACGAGTTAGCTTCAAATCCATGCGAAACACATGATTTAGCTTCAAATCAATTCGATGGACAAGGCTTAGATTCAAATCCATGCGAAACAAATGATTTAGCTTCAAATCAATGCGATGTAGAAGGTTTATCTTCAAATCCATGCGATACACATGATTTAGCTTCAAATACTTGCGATATAAGTGATCTAGCTTCAAATACAGGCGAAACGAACGAGTTAGCTTCAAATCCATGCGAATCACATGATTCAGCTGCAAATCAATGCGATGTAGAAGGTTCAGCTTCAAATCCATGCGAAACAAATGATATAGCTTCAAACACTTCGGGTATAAATGATATAGTTTCAAATGAAGACTAATCAAACGAGTTAGCTTCAAAATCCACGCGATACACATGATTTATCTTCAAATATTAGCGATGTAGAAGGTTTATCTTCAAATCCATGCGATACACAAGATTTAGCTTCAAATCAATGCGATGTAGTAGGTTCAGCTTCAAATCCATGCGACACATCTGATTTAGCTTCAAATACTTGCGATATAAGTGATGTAGCTTCAAAAGCTGGAGGAACAAACGAGGTGGCTTCAATTCCATGCGAAACAAATGATTTAGCTTCAAATCAATGCGAAGTAGAAGGCGTAGCTTCAAATCCATGTGAAACAAATGGTTTAGCTACAAATACTTGTGATATAGATTATTTAGATACAACTGCATGCGAAACTAACGAATTAGCTTCAAATCCATGGGAAACACACGATTTATCTTCAAATCAATGCGATGTAGAAGGTTTGCTTCAAATCAATAAGACGTAGATGGTTTAGCTTCAAATCAATACAATATAGAATGTTTAGCTTCAAATAAATGTGATGTAGAAGTTTTAGCTTCAAATCCATACGACACACGTGATTTAGATTCAAATCAATTCGAAGGACAAGGCTTAGATTCAAATCCATGCGAAACAAATGATTTAGCTTCAAATGAATGCGAAGTAGAAGGCTTGGCTTCAAATCCATGCAAAACAAATGGTTTAACTACAAATACTTGTGATATACATTATTTAGATACAACTGCATGCGAAACAAACGAGTTAACTTCAAATCCATGCGATACACATGATTTAGCTTCAAATCAATGCGATGTAGAAGGTTTAGCTTCAAATCCATGCCATACACAAGATTTAGCTTCAAGTCAATGCGATGAAGTAGGTTCAGCTTCAAATCCATGCGACACATATGATTTAGCTTCAAATACTTGCGATATAAGTGATATAGCTTTAAAAGCTGTAGGAACAAACGAGGTAGCTTCAATTCCACGCGATACACATGATTCAGCTTCAAACACTTGCGATATAAGTGATGTTGATTCACCTGCAAGCAAAACGAACGAGTTAGCTTCAAATCCATGCGAAACACATGATTCAGCTGCAAATCAATGCGATG